>NC_052016.1:106928355-107088355 GCF_015832195.1 Motacilla alba alba
GAAATATAAAGAGATTTTAGATTCTCCTCCCTGTTTCAGTGTCACTAGCCTGAATGGCATTTGCTCCTGTGTCATGAGATGCTGTCATGGTTGCTGTGCAACTTCATCTCCCCTGCCAGTTTAATAGGGAACTTTATCTGCTTGTGCTTAGGTAATATTTTAATGTTATTTCAGCAGCTAGAAGGATCAGGAGTTTATTCTGTCAAAGAAAAAAAAGTACCATTAAATATCTTTAACTTTATTGTCAGCTTGGAGCTTTAAGAAAAATACCAGAAACCTTGCAATTTACAATAGCATCTTTAGATTTAACAAAGCTGGAAAAAAGAAATCCCACTTGTCTCACTAAATCCAACGCTGAGGGGTTTGCACAGGTATTAGTTTTGTGATAAAATCGGCACATAGCCAATGCTACCAGTGATCATGCATGTGCTATTTATGTTCTGGTATTTGCAGCATAAAATCCTAGATTGTGAAATCTCTTGTCCCAGCAGCTGAGGTGCAGATGGGCGTAGTGTGAAAGAATGAAGGGATAAGAATAGAAACAAAACGTTATTTTTAACATGATGCCTACTCATGGTGAGGAATTTATTGCTTTTCATGCTAGTGAGGAGATAGTCTTGGGTTTTTGTTTTTTTTTTGCAGACAGAAGGGATTTATGCCCTTATCTACAGCACTTTGTAAATTCCCAGCAGTATTTCTATACATAACAGGACTGAACCTAGTTATTTATCATTACAAAAAACTCCGCGAGGAGGCTGTTGTTCTGTAGCCCACTCACAACCAACCTATCTTGCAGAATAACTAATGAAAAGAATATTCCTCTGCCATGATATACCACGTATTATGATCCCCAGGGCCCGTCTCTTGTGGAACCAGTGTCCTCCTCTGGGATGAGATGTCACTGAGATCAAGGGAAGTTTTGGGTGTCTAGCAAGACATCAGGCTAAGGAGTGATAGCTGCTTGTAAAGGAGTGGGTTAGAATACAGTTCAGTGGTTGCTGCAGACAAAGCAATACTTCAAATCTCAGTTAAAATTATATATTCTCCTAAATTTATTAAAAAATTCCTGGATTATGTAATGTGTAAGCCCAATTCCCTAAGTGTTCAAAAAAATACTAGCAGTTCATTACTTCAGATTTGTGTTGCAGACCATTCACAAGCAGTCTGTCTGTAAAAAAAACAAAACACTCTGTAGTGTTTTTGTTGCATTGTGAGATTATCAGAGAAGTGATGTGATGGTTGGGAGCCCCAGCATTCAAAACCCTCCAGTGATAGAATGAGATTGGAAATCATCTTGAGAATGATCTATTTACAAAAAAATTATTTCTACTGATTTTTTTTTTTAAATTCATGATCCTTACCCTCTACTGATGGTGCTGCTTTAGGGGTTAGTTGTCAAAGGCAGACTGGCCTCACAACTCAATACCCTGAAAGCAGGTGGGAGTGGCATTTGACAGGAATTGGTAAACAGGAGAAGGAGGAGGGAAGGCTGTGAGGATAGATCAGGACACGAAGGAAAATGTCTGGGCTCTGTGTCATGTAGGTGTCCCCGAGAGAGATGTAGGGCAGATGGGCGGGCATAGGAGGATATGGGGAAAATGTCTCTGAGCTGGAGAAAGAACAGGATAAAGGCAGGAACTTGATAAAGGCAGGAAACACAGCATATCAGCCCCAGTACTGAGCCCAGGGCTTGGCTGCACTGCACATAAAAACCTCTGAGCCCCCTTGGCTGCAGGTGTGTGCCACCCCTCCCGTGCCCTTCCCTCGGAGGAGGACGGCGATGCTGCGGCTGCGTTCCGAGCAGGGCCTGTGCCGAGTGCTGCTGCTGGCCCATCTGGCAGCTCACACCAGGAGAAAACACTGACACTGCAAAACATGTTCAGGTGTGAAAGACAACGAGCATGAGGGTTTCTGATTAAGCAGTCAGACTATTTTTTTTTTCCCATGAGATTCCTTATTTTTACTTCTGTGACAGCGGCCACAGCCTAGAGGACCTTGCCTTCCTGCCTGCAGAAACTGGGGAATGCAGACCTCTGAGTGATGCTGAAAGTGGGTTCCTGGGGTGACCAGAAATGTAAAGATTTTGAGTGGGACTGGGAACAGAGACAGGCCCACAATTCAAGTCTTAGTGATATCTCAGCATTTTATAGTGAAACCAGGGGGATGAAAGAGGGGAGTTTGAATGAAATGCTGAGTGAAGAAATCCCAGCAGCGCCTGCTGCACTTTGAAGGCATTTAAGGTGTCAGGAAGAGGGTCCAAAACATAATACAGAGAATACTGCCCTGGAGTACTTGGATTATAGCCCTGTCTGTGCTACAGTACTGCTCAGTGACATTGTTTATTTATTTATTTATTATTTTTGTCACAGTGGCAGCTAATTGTTCATTCTTTGTTTCCTGGCTCTGTTCCTGTATTTTGTTCTGTTCATACCCTTATTTGCATTATTCCGGGGTTTGATTCTTCCTTGGCTGTGGGTTGAGTGAGGGAGCAGGGAGGGAAAGAGGAGAGCAGCTTTTCCTCTTCTCTGAGGCAGCTTGCTGTCCCTGGCACGTTGCCTGGTGTGCTGAGGCACTGGAGATGTGACTCCCTCCTGCTCCCTCATGAGCCCTCTCTGCTCAGCTGGAAAATAAAATGTGCTCAGCCCCAGAGCTTTCCGTGAGCCAGCTGTGCCACCTGGGTCTGGCTGCCGTGGGGTGGAGTGTGTTCAGGTAATGGAAGGCAAAATCAAGTCCCTGGTCAACTTCTTCTCTCTTCAGTTTTACAGATGGTTCATAAAGCACTTCCCATCAGTGTTTTATGGTTCTCCACCACCAATCTGTTGTTTATGCATCTCAAATGCCTTGGTGGCGGGATGCCTGGAAAATAAAATAATTGTTCTGTAGCAGTTTGTTCTGTTTTATTAACGATTAAAGTATTCGTCAGTGTAATTCCCCATTAAATTTGCTCTTTGCTCCAAACCTCCAGGGGCCCTTCTTAAATTTGCCAAGTGTGAGACATTCATTCTGCTGAAATATTTTCTGTCAATGACACTGTTATTATCAGCCATGTGGGTAGCTATATCTACCTAACACTTTCCATTTATGACCCCCTGTCCTTATTAATGTAGATATATATAAGTAGTGACATGGCACCAGGGTTTGGAAACATTTGCAGGCCCAAAGTTTTACCAAAAAGGAGTCAACTGGTATAAATTGACCCACCACCATGGACTTCAGTGGATCTGTTCCAAATTCCAGCTGCTGAACATTTCGTATGTAGCAATTTTGTTGAAAATCAGTGGATCTGTGGATGATATGAGGCTCTAACCATTTGTTTCAACACTTGCATTACTGCTGCTAGATGCAAAGGCTAGATGGCAAAAGATGGTAATTCTGAATGGCTACTGTGCTGAGGTGAACAGGTAAAGGTAAGACTATAACTAACTATAAACATGATGTCTTGAGCTACTCTCATCAACACAGTGAATAGAAATTATTTTTCCTTTTTCAGAGTGAGAAGAGAATAATTAAGTCTTTGTGAAAGACAACAATGATTAGGAAGAGAAAGTAGGACATTATGCTTTGTGTGAACCTACAAAATAAGCCTACATAATTTTCTCATCTCACCTCCAGGGGAAAAAAAATTGTATATCTGCCTTATATCAATGGAGAATTTTTTTCCTTTTGAATCTTGAAAGCTGCAACTGGGTCTATTTGCTTTCTTATAAATTTGATATTAAAATAATGAGGGACCTTCCTGACCATGTATGTAGTCAAACCCCCAAATTACTTGAATTTCTGGGGAATAGAAAGGCTGAAGAAGAAAGGAAAGCAAGTCAGTGTGCAGTCCACACCTGATAGTCAGTAAAATCCAAGGGGTGAATAGCCCATGCTTACTTCAATGAATGCAAACAAATGACATATTTACAAAGGCTACATTTGCATAAAGGCATGTTTGAAAAGAGCTTAAAACATCTAAGCCATATTTAGAAAATGACTGAAAATAAGGGAGTTTGATATAGCAGTGTTTCAGGAAAGAGACAGAGGCACTGTTTTGTTAATGCTGAGGATTAGCAACTTAATTAGCTCAATCTTTAATGCAGGAAATTACCTAGTGAAAATGAGACTAGTTAATATTTGCAAGGACTTAAAATATTTAAATAAGGAAAGGACAGATTTTCAATGACACTTACACACCTACTAGATAAACTTTTTGCTCTAGAAGAAAAGTTGTTTTTTTTTTTTTTAATACTTCTGCTATTTGATCCCAAGGGTCAAATGTGAGTTTATTTCCTATGGAGATGTTGAGACTGGGGACTTTTCTTCATCTCACTGCCACATAAGTGTGATCTCTAATTTCCTGATACTATCGTCTTGTTTGCCAAAGACTGTGTCCAGATGAAAATAATGTAACTTTTTTGAGGTAGCGCACATGTAGGCAACAGCAGGGATGTTGAATGTGATCTCAGATATGGGTGAGACAATTTTGATTTCAGTTATCTAAATATCATCTTTTTGTCACAGTGATTTTATGGCTAGAAGCCCCAGCCAGGTGGTCTCAAAACTTCAAAACTTCACATGGTGAAGAAATAGATGGAAAGATCTTGAATAGTTGTGTGTGGTAAGAACCACAAAGTCACTTTTGAAGAAAGAATTTAATCAAGTATTTATCTGTAGAGCTCATATATGTTTGAGGGACAATATAGTTTAAAGGTTATACTTCCAAACAGGTGACCTGTGGGTTCACTGACATAACTAAAAAATTATTGTCATTATAATGTGTCAATGTTTCAGTGTCCCTTTAAATCAGACTTGTTACTGCCCTTCATAATAAACAGAGGGGGCACAGAGGGCACAGAAGGGCTTTCTTTCTGAGTGGGTTTTTTCAAGCTTAATGTAATCAGAAATAAAAATATACTTTAAAAATATTATTTAAAACAAAAATCCTAATATTTATACTGTTTATCAAAGCTAGTTGTTTGTACTTAGACCATCTCAATACCTTCATTAGATAAAAATGGTTTCTTCTCACACACAAAAAAGAAAAAAAAAACAGAAAAGACGATCTTGACATAGATTTCAATCAAACGTTAAAAGGTTAAATCAACTAAAAAAAAAGGTAGAAAGAAAGAAACATTAAAAGTATTCCCATTTAAGTAAAGTTATGCTTTATCTGGAACAATAACAACTGAAAAATTAAAAGAGAAACATATTTTGTATGATTATGTTCCTTTAGGCTTACTTTCTTCTATCTGTACTCCTTTAATGCAATGTGATTTTTTTACTGAATAATGTTTTTTTTTTCCTTCTTTTAGTGGCTGAGCAGTAAGAATGAAGGCTTGGAAATGGGATTCATTCCAAAACAACAAAAGCACTCTGCAAATAAACCCCCCATGGTCGTTGTTTCTTCTTTTTTTTTTTTTTTGCTTTTCCAAGATAAAACATAAAACCATGTGTCACATGACCAGGTGTTTCAGCTTTGGGATTATTTGGTTCAGTATTGTACACTAAGCATTCACTGGTGCATTAGTGGATAACATATCTTACTAACCTGATGTTGCCTTCTCTACTCTGCTCTGCTCTGCTCTGCTCTGCTCTGCTCAGCCAGGCCAGGCTGTGAGAGCCTGTTTTGCTCACACATTTTGTTTCCACAGCTCAAGGGGGAAATGAGCCCAGCCTTTGAGGTGTTAAGATTTGGTCTTGATCCTTTGAACTCTAAGTATGGGGGTTTAGATTAAATCTGTAGATGTCTAACATATTTTTTCCCCTCTAATTTTAGGCTCACTTTAACCTTGTCCTGTCCCATGGACTTGAAGAATTTTCCTATGGATGTACAGACATGTACAATGCAGCTCGAGAGCTGTGAGTGCCCAATTGCCTTGTCTATCAAATAATAAGTTTTCACCCTGAGATTCAGGGATTAGATTGTATTTACATCATCACATTTGTGTGGTGACACTCAGTATTCCTGCTTTGTAAGGGAATTATGTTTATCACCTTGATGTGAGGGCTGCTTGTTTCTGTGCTGCTCCTGCTCCCTTATCCTTCTCCCTCCTGGGTCACATCACCTTACCCAGCAGAGCTGCATCACTTCCAGGAGTAAATACAGCAATTCTCCCTGTATTCTCCACCCTGTGTGGGAGAAATTACTAAATCTCAGGAAAGCGAAAACGATTATTACGCAGCCAGGGATTTGCTATGTCTGAAAGAGTTAGGCTCGCTTTTGGGGAATAGAAGCGCCATACCCGACGAAGCAGAGTTCCTGTTAGTGATACCTAAGTTCCTATTAGTGATACCTAAGTTCCTATGAGTGATACCTAAGCTGGTGTGCTAAACACGGGCAGGGCATGGACTGGGGAACCAGCACACCCCCCCCATGCTGTGCCAGCACACACCCCAGCACTGCCTCCACCTGCCCAGGTAACAACCAGGCAAACCCAGGAGTGGCTCAGGCTCTGGCAAGTGCCAGTGATCGTTCCCAGTATTCAGTAAGTGCCAGTCTAACCTGTTGTTTTAATTTTTTTAGGGAAGAAAGGATTTAGCTGTATGGCTATGAACTGTGGGCTGCCACCTGCATTTGTGCCCAGAGAATCTTAGATTGGTTTCGGCCAGCAAACTTAATTTTTGCTGGCAAACCAGGGCAGTACTTCGGAATAGAACAGTGTTTACTTCTTGCTTTTAGCAGAGTAATGATGTAGTTATAGCAACAGAAAACTAAGAGGAATTATGCTGTTAATTGAACAGTTTGAAAAAGTAACTGAGATAACACATATTGCAGTAAAAGTCGTGCTTTTCAGCCATAAGAACATTTGCTCTTTTCTGGTCAGTTGCCATCTAATAAACTCTGATTCCTTTATTGCAGTCGGCTACACCATGAATGATCTGATATTTGAGTGGCTAAGTGATGGACCCGTGCAAGTTGCAGAGGGTTTGACCTTGCCACAGTTTATTTTAAAAGAAGATAAAGAACTTGGTTATTGCACAAAACATTACAACACTGGTGAGCATTATTCTATTTTTTTCTATCAGTGGTTCCAATGGTATCTCTTGTCAATTTGTAATGGAAAAATATGGGTAAAATGGAAAAAAAATTAAATTAAAATTTGATTCAGTCGCACTTATTTTTAAATCTGAATAGAAAGAAATTTTCTCTCTGTTATTATTTAGAAAGATTCAATTTCAAACTTCACTTTAAATTCATTAAAGTAATCTAATGTCCTTACAATCATTTTAAAATATTAAAAAACTGATAAAAAATGTAATTGTTTTGATATTCTTAAAAATGAAACATTTAAAAAAACTTACTCTTTTATTAAATATTGATTAATCACTTTTAAAGTACTGATTTTTCTGAACGTAGTTTGTTTCTCCAGCATATCACATTTCCAATGAGGAAAAATATTAAATTTTCACCAGCTTTTATGTGTAGTTTAATTTGTGAGATATAGCATGTGAAAAGACAATGTTTTCATTGCTGATCTGAATACTGTACAGACATGGAATGTTGGGAAATTGATTGTTTAATACTCTTAAATTTTGTTCTTTCATTTGCTGTTTAGGAGTCTCTAATGCTGTGTTTTCTAGCTTTGGCTTTACAGAGAAGAGGAAACTGCTAAAATTTTGATTTAGCAGCTTGGAGTTTATTTAATGGGGACAGCATTTTGAGAACAGTTTTCTGGGTGCTTTCTGGGATTAAATATAATCCCTCATCTAAAATAGCTTTTTCATCATTTCAGCGTAAGAGCTGATCTGGTTGCATCAAACACATTTGTTTCAGTCTATGAAATAATACAATGCAAGATGTTCTGTCTCTGCCAAAAATAATATCACCTTTATTTATTATAAAAATTGTTTGGTTTAATTTTTAAAAATGCAGCCTCTCATTTCAGAGCTCAAAGTCCCAAGGAAGGAAAACTTTGTGATTGGCACCCCCCGCTCCTGTCTTCTCTGTAGTTTGCTCCTTCAGGCTTAGTGTGAAATTAAAATGTGGATAAAACTTATTACTCTGCCTTCTCCTAAACTCAGTGTCCAGGCTGCATCACACAAGTCTGGAGAGCCTGTGACAGATGGTGCTACTCATGCCACTGCTGCCACAGGTGGCCACCAGTGCCCTTCCCAGCCCCCTTCTGTACGGGCAGACTGGCCAGGAACAGCCTCTGCCCAGGTCTCAGCATCTGCCTTTCATCAGTACAGAACTTCAGGGCTGTCAGAGGATAACAGAGGCTGTTATCCTCTGTTATGCTCTGTTTGTGAAACAGCCTCTGCACTTCCCTTTGTGCTAACTCTTGTACCCACCATTCAGCATTGCAGACCACCAGAAAAATACAGGGACATCAGCAAAAGGAGCAAACAGTCTAATTTCCTCTGAAAGGGTGCACAAGGAAAAAACCATCTTCATTCATTTTCCAACCAACACAAAAGGGTTTGAAACCATTAGCATGACACTTTAGGAATGAGAGGCTTTCCTGTAGTCTGCCTGGAGTGAGTACCTAAGCCAGAGTAATTTTGAGAGCAGCACAGAGTGATTCCATTAGTAGCTGATGAGCTGTTGCAGCTCAGGACTCTGCATCTCCTGCTGCACAACTTCCATTGTCAGGCACCCCAAAACCTCTGTCCCCCAGGACTGCTGTGCAGCAGCTATCACTTGTTTGAAGAATCTCTCACCTCCCACAAGAGACTGGTTTAGGTTTTCTGGTTTAGGTTTTCTGGAGTCAGACTTTTAGCAAAATTCAAAGTATACTTTGAGTTGATTCTTCTGTTGATTCTTCTGACATAATCCACAGACAGAGGCAAATGACATTGGCAGAATGAGGAGTGTCATCCACCCTAGGATTGTAAGAGTAGTAGTTTACAACTTGTCTGTTCCAACACGATTGCTTAATCTCATGCCTCTAAAAGACTAAAATGCTGTCCCCTTTTAAAACCTGACATTCTATTTGACTAAAGTAAAAGCTCATTGAATTTTGAGAAAAGAAACATTGCGTGATATTTTCTGGAGTTAAAGCAATTGTGCTAATATTCATTTCCTCAGTTAATATGAAGAACTGGGCACAGTATATTTCAGTGCTCCCACACTTCCCCCAAGCTAGCATGCAACAAGTGGCTGACTAGTGTTTGTGTATCAGGATCTGCTTACAGTATTAGGTGAGGAAACAGATCTAACACATCTAACACACATCTAACTTATGTTCAGAAAACAAGATAAAAATGTGCAAAAAGCATTCATGAAAGTAATTTCATGTTCTAGGAAAGTTTACATGCATTGAAGTCAAGTTTCATTTGGAGCGTCAGATGGGATACTATTTAATCCAGATGTACATTCCTAGCCTGCTGATTGTCATTTTATCCTGGGTTTCTTTCTGGATCAACATGGATGCTGCTCCAGCCAGAGTTGCACTGGGCATCACTACAGTTTTGACAATGACCACGCAAAGCTCAGGATCAAGAGCTTCCCTCCCAAAAGTAAGGAAAGAATTTTGTGCCATGAATTTGCTCTTAATAACAAATGTTTGTGCTACCCTTTTAAATTTGAGGAAGATCTGTGTAAATATGCATCTGATAAGGATACGTGAGAAAGTGGTAACAGTGTGATATTAAATGCAGTACCCTTCCTTGCATTTGAATTAAGGAATGTTTCTGCTGCTTTGGTGGATGGCTGAATGGTGCAGCAGTATGAATTTTTAATGAGTTTCTGCTAGTTTTGATGCTTATTTTTGAGTGTTTAGAAACCAGATTTTCTGAGGTATTTAGATATTTTACTGGATTTCTTTCAGACTGGGGACTTTAAAAAGACTGGACTGTTAGACTGTCATACATCTTGATATTTCTAGATATGGCACTTAGTCCAATGAATGTATAAATATATACCCCAGAAATGTATCTATAAAATACATGTTTGTAACATATACGCAACTAAATGATTTCTTTGGTGAACCTTTTCAGTGTGTTACCACTGATGTCTTTGTTTCCCAGCAGAATTTGTCCGTATTTCACTCATTCAAGTGTCAACTGAAGACCTTCATCCTATCTATGCACAAAAATATCCTCTCATTCAAATTTTGTGGTCTTTTTAATCCTAGCCAGATGCTGTAGATGAATTTACAGATTACAGACTGGATTCTCTGTTTAGTCAGGCTGACAGCTCTTTTCAGCATAGGCATAGCCCAAATGCTTCTGAAAACAGCATTCCCATCTGAATTTCATGTGCAAGCTCAGGTTTTATAGAACTTTCTGGAAGGGAGTTCAGAGAGTTCAGGAAAGTTTGTGATAGTCTAAGGAGTTATGAGATACACTTCCTGAAGAGACCTTTTCCAACAGTCCAGCATCAAAGGGACTGGGATCATAGTATCAATGAAAAGCACAAATTTTGTGTAGATCATGATGCATTCAGAGAAAGCAGGCTGTATATTGTGGTGCTTCACCCTCAGTATCACATTTGGTCTCATTCTAAAGATGCAAGTTGTTCAAGTGGAGGGAAACTTCAAAAAATATAGGGCAACTCCAAAAAGTGCACGGATTGTCTTACTCCTTTGTTAGTAATGAGAAAGTATCACTTAAAAATCTGGTGAGTACATTTAGTTCAGTTTCCCTTATTCATCTGGAGAGATGCATAATTTTCCATGCAAACTGAAAGCTTCTCATAAATTAACTCAGAATTTCAAATTGAAAATTTATTAAACATTTCCTCAGACAATTCAGTCCATATTACCAGTGAACATTCTGAAAAGAATTTCTGAAAAGATTATCTAGGCAAGAAGCATACAGGCTCTTTAAATAGCAAGTTTGGAGTCGCTGAAGACTGTGTCTAGATGGCACAACATGAATCCATATGAAATACTCCAAGTTACTTTTAAATTATCTGGCTTGAGAAGTAAAGATAATAGAATCACTGTAGTGGAGATTCCCACCCACATTTCCTACAGCACAAACAAACCCTGACGAAAGGCTCTGCAGTGTTGGTGTGCCCCAAAATGCTCTAGAAGGTGTTTTCATCATAGGCCTTTGATCCAGCTGAAATGTTTTCCTATTTTGCATTCTGTTGTGTTTGAGTAGAAAAGTTTTTGCTGAGTGGAACAATGGGAAGATGCAAAATGTGTTGACTATGATGTGTTGGTTATTGGAGAGGTTCTTCTCCAGCCTCAGGATTGAATACAGTTATCTTATCAGCTGTCAGAGAATGGTGGTGCTCTGCCCATACTCCATCTTCTCCTAATCTACTGTGTTGTTTTGCCAGAAAACAGGCACTAAGAAAAGTATCTCACCAGAAAGCCCAGTACAATTCATTTCAGTCAGGCTGTTGCATTTTCTCTGTGTAATTCAGCTGAACTCTATTTTATAGCTTTGATCTCTATATGTTAGTTAATCCTTGTGGGGGCTTTTGAAGGTGTGTCATTTGCCTCTAAAAATGTGATTCTAAGTAAATGCCAGCATTCCAGCCAGCTGACTCCCACCTTGGATGATTCAGGTGCTTGGAGAAACATGGGCACCATTCAGGTCCTGAATCACCACTACCTGATTCTTTATACATAGAAGCAAGATTTTCTTGCTATTGCTGTTCCAGGCACTTAGCTATTTTAAAACCCCATCTGTAATTTCATATCAAAATTGTATGTATTAATAAAATCTGTCCAGCTGAAATGCACTTAGAAATAAAAATATGAAAAGAATTGAATCAAATCAGTGTCAGATCTGAAGCCTCAAAATCCCTGTTTAAAAATAATGGTTTTCTAAGCCCTGTCTACATATTGCCAAGACACAGGAAGTTAGGCTGCCAATGAAACTTCCATTTAAAAGTTGTTCCTAGCATGAGTGTCTAACAGAATTAGATATTTCAGGAGGGTTATTTTTGCAAGAATACTGAAAAACACAGATGCAACTTTGCTTTGTGAAAGCAGCCTAGGATTGAATACAATATAATTTCCCCATCCTTCTTTGTGTCCTGTTCTTATTAATATAGATTTATGCAATTTAACTTTAATTTACCCAGTTTCATGCCAAGAGTTTCTTTCCATTCTTCTCTGTTTTAATAGAGCTTTACCACAGAAGACAACAAAGTATCACAACTTGCCTGCTTTAAAGGGAATAATTTCTTTACCTAAGAAAGACAAAGAAAAATTGTGATAAGATTCCTTAGGGTTTTTGTCTGTTTCCAAGTCACTATCTAAATGACTAAAGTGTTACTGTTTAGAAGCAATTACCTATGTATTGTTCTCAACCCTGGTGTAAGATAACACAACAATATTCTATTTTCTTAAAATCCCTCTTTTCCATATTAATAATTAACATTCCTTTCCATGCACTGATTTCACAATAGCAGGTCATGGCCACACAGACATTAGGCACTCAGCTGTTGAAAATTAAACATTAGATTGAGATTACTGAAAAGAAAAGAAAGGAATGAAATAATGAAATTAATTCAATCCAAACCTTATATTTGCTGCATATAAGAGAATTATCTAGTATGTACTCTTCTAAATGAAATATATTTATTTGGTAAATTTTGCAGTATTTCTGTGGAATTACTATATTTGGAGTATTTTGTAATGCTGTCTAAGAATATGGGGTGAAATTCCAAGAAATACTCACCATGGAGCCAATCTCTAATTTTAAAGTGATGAAATTATTTTGTGAATGTTACAGAGAACTTGTGAGGGGTCCTGTGACATAGAATTGCCCTGTGTTAGGGGGTGTTAAAGAACTAATTGAGAAAGCTGGGATGGAATTCCCTACTTTGTTTGACTAATCTGTCACTGGGATGCCCAGGAATGGCGATCCAAAATAGCAGGATTTCTATGATCAGATCCTCTCCCCACACGTCCCTATGTATACGTATTAGCCACATCTGATACTCTTATGTCTGAATTCCCTGGTCACATCATCCCTTTCCACTTAGAAACTCCGTCTGGGTACTGTTTGTGCACCCAGCTGCACCAGCTCCTGCTGATCAGCCAGCTGAGCAGGAATCCTGGGTGCCCGCTGGGCAATCACTGTGACCACACAGCCACATGAAATCTCCAGGTAACCCTGAGCTTCCCGTGTGAGTCCTGGGCATGAGCCAGGGACATCCCTTGCCCCTGGGCTGTGCTGGGCTTCACCTCTGCAGAGAAGCTCCAGGGTGCACCAGTTGTGAGCCTGACGGGACCGGCTGTACATCCAGGCAGGGCCCAGCACGTGCTTGTCCTCGGGAAGCACCAGTCCCAGGGACCCAGAGGGCACCATGTATCCATCAAAATAGGGACTGAGGATTGTCTGGGCACCACAAGGGACACCAGGACATCTGTCTTTACTTACTGTCCCAGATGTGTATAAGCTGGGGGAGTAAAGCGGGGGGAATTCAAGGGCCAGTAGTGCAGAATTGTTAAGTGTTACAAAACAGTTCTTTTCTTCAGAGCTCTGAAGCACCATTTTCTTGCTATTCTTTTTACTTGTAAATGGCTCTCCTGTTGAATCAACAGAATAAAAAGTTTGAAAGGATTTTCAAAAGAGGCATTTGAAAGAATAATGAGTTCTCCGCTGTGCTAGTTGTGTATTTTTCAGAGTGCTTTTTTTCTTAAAACACTTACATAAACCAAACCTTAGCAACAACAGTCCAAGAAAAGGAGTTACTTTTAATGCCATAAAGCAAAACATTTCAGGATATTTTAAGTCAAGTGATGGCAACTGTATTTTACACAGTTGCATAGCATTCATATTGTGTTGCTTTAATGCACAGTGCTTAATGAATGCATTTTCTGTCCCCGGGGAACAATCTGTGCAGAAAAAAAGTCTCATTCAAAGCTCACCAAAACTGCTGGGAGTCCTTTCATTCACTTCATTTTGCTTTAAATCACTCCATATATTACCAAATGCAATAAAAGCATAGGTACAGAGACTTGAAAAACCAAAGCCAAAGCAGTCTATCCCCTTTGGCAGTAAATGACTGTTTTTATGTGTCATCTGCTATCCCCCACATATTTGGAGACTTTTACAGATTCTTTCACTTCTGGCAGGCCAGTCTTCTTTTTTTGAATGTCAGAAGCTGTAAAGTAAAGAAGATACAAGAATATGGAACTTTTGATTGTTTTTTGGTTTTGTTTTTGGTTTTTTTTTTTTTAATTAAGGTTAAAATGATACTACAATAAGAGGAAAAAAAAAAGAAAAGAAATGAGGAGCAATACCAATAAGGACAAAGGAATAGATGCTACTATCAGTGATGATTTTGTTCTGTGAACATTTGCTTTCATAGGAAGTAGGGCACCAAAGGTGATCACTTGCTGTTTCATTAGCAAAGCACAGAGATGATACATTCTGGTGCAGCATTATGGTAAAAAAACAATAATGAAGTAACTTGGAATGGAAGCAATTTTTTGACAAATCACTTTTGGTCTAGTCTCTGGATCTGAAGAGGAAATGTGGAAGTAATTTGGCACTTGGATTACGTGGGTGTCTGAGCATTTTACTTAAGCATTTATTGCTTAAGTGATTAAGACAACACTATTTTTATAAGCTGTTTACAAATTCCTGCTGGAGACCTAATGGTCCTAAACCTTGATACTTTAATGTGTCCGGTCTACATCACATATTTATGTATCCTGATCGTGTTACTCTAAACGAACGTCCAGTTTAAAAAAATTTGTTCAGGACCCTTGAGTATTTTTTTGGTTGTCTGAAAGAGTGAAAGAGGTTCTCCTGTCCAGACTCTTGGAAAGTAAGGCTGCATTGTCAGGTAACCATGAGGAGCTACTCTTCAGTCATGTGCCTGCATGGAAATGTTTTAGGACTCACTTGTTTTGTTAATTTCCAGCATTCTTATATAACTTTCTTTTCTGTTCACATTGTAGTTTTGACATACAATATATATTCCTTCTTTTACTAATATTAAAAGATCTTGCAACCTACTTTAACTCTTTATTGGGGGTGAGTGAGGGTTGACAAAGATAAGTACAACTAATTTTTGTACTGAGACAATATTTTCAATATCCATTGGTGTATTCCATACAGTATTTGAATCTGGATATAGAAATCCGTTCTACTCTGTATGATGAAGGAAGTCATATTGACTGAAGCTAATTTTCAACAAAAAAAAGTTCAAAAAGTAAAAGACGTTTTAAATAAGTGGACATTTGTTTGCATATTGTGACTTATTGAAACAATTAAATAAGCACAAACTGATTGGAACTAAATATAGACTTCTGTGTGTAAACAAAAGTCCTACAAAATGCTGGAAAAAAATTATTCCTGACAAGTAGTTTATAAGTACCTACTGATAACTTGCAGTTCAGGAAAGGTGTTTTCTGGTTCTGCTCTACAGATTTTCATGTGTCATTTCTTTATTCTTACTCTGTCTCCCTTTAAATATGTTTTCCCAATAGTGGTTTTGAGGCAGGATATTGATGTGTGTGTCCTTGAGGGCAGGAGGTTGTTAGAATGGCAGTGGGAAATGTGGTGCATGCATCAGATGATACGTGGAGTACCAAGGAGAACTTTCCAGCCTCTTAAAATATTAATAGCGCTGTGGCCATGTTAGTGCCAGCTTGGAAATACATCCTTGGCCCCACTCAGAAGAGCCTATGGTGCCCAGAAACTTCTCTGCTACTTCCAGCTACAGCAGCTGGTCTTGTTAAAGAGACTTTGATTCCTTGAAGATGTTGCACCTTTGAGACCTAGGTAGATACTTACAGAGCCAGCCTGCGCAGTTACAACTTCACTGGGAGCAGAAATCTCAATCAAAATCATGTTGGATGATCTTTGGCACAGTTATATATGCTGTAATCATGCATCCATTATAGGAAGAATTCTTTTTCTTCCTTTCCACAACTGTTTCTAGTTCTATAAAACTGAAGTGTTCAGTACTCTGCATAGGTAAGAAAACAAAACCCAGCAGAATCCATGCTACTTGTGAGAAAAGCAGGAGAAAGTATGATACAAAAGTTAAACACAGCACCTAAATCTGACACTAGAAATTTTCACATTATTCTGTTTAGTTTGGCTGCAGGTATGTGGTACCCTGGACAGTCTTTGGGTCTTACAATGTTTATGTGTGGGTTCTATAGTTTCTCCCTGTCCTTCATTCTGTGCAAAGCTGACTGATGAGATATGAATGGTATGTTGTCTGATTAATACCAATACAGTAGGATCAACAGCAGATTCTACTCTATGGAAGTGAAAAATGAATGAGGAAATCAGTCACCTTTTCCACTGTACCCATCTAAACTTCAAAGTTTACTTTTCTGTATAGTGAAGACGGCGGTATTTACTGTACAACAAAAAGCAGTAGTTGCTGTCATGTGTGACAGCTAAAAATATGCAATTAGATGTGTCTGAATACCTCTGGGATGTAGTTTGAGTACTCCTGGCTCTTCCTCAGCAGGTTTTATAATGCATTCATCTGGGAGGGCTGGTATTCAGCTGAGCCTATTTCGAGCATCAAAGAAGGGTTGAAGTTATTGCGCACACCAGTCTGCTGATTGTTTCATAACCCTGGCATGACGCTGGAGCCTTCAGCTTCATTGTCACACCCTTCTGGACTTGCTGGTGGCTTTTAGTGTCTCTCTGAGGAGTGCCTTCTGCTGCTCTTTCACAGACATAAGCACGGCAAACCCATTCTGAAGCAATGACCTACTCTGTTGTGTCTCATGCATTTCAAGTAATTGCAAGACTTGACTCTATTAGATCATCTAGAACTATTACTTATGAATATATTCTGTTAATATTTCATTTGAAATAATGTTGATGGGACCCCCTGGAGTCTGTGAAAACCATTTTCGTTTGCAGTTTACCTCAAGGCTGCTGCCTTCCAGTCTGAATATCAGTGCTCACTGCATGTGGCTGCTGAAGCAGCTGGGCCATTGACATCTTACTCCCAAAAGTTGTCTTTGAGTGACAATGGAGCCATTTGAATTCTGTTACTTGAATGACAGGCCTTTCTTTTCCCTTTGGGAAATATTTTCATGGGAAAAAAGAATTGCTTGTTGGTATTGTTACCTAAAAGTATTAACTCCTTCTTCTTCTCTCCCTCTTTCCTGCAAGGAAAACAGAGAGAGACAATTTACTATTTCTATTTGCATCAAACAAACTTCTGTAGGAGCAGGAACTAAATAACTCAGTGTGTCTTGTTTTTACATAAAATATCTGTGTTACAACAAAACTACAACTTTAATTCACCAATAGTGTGGCACAATAGTCTTTGCTGCATTAAGATCAGCTTTGGAAATTAAACAATTTTAAACTACGTATTGTCAAGAAAATGATATAATTTTGGGGTTTAAGGCATGGTCATGCATTCTAGAATGTGTCATTATTCACAAACCTTTGTCCTAAAGTTTTGAATCATGTTGAAATAGTGTGTTTTTCTTCTTCTTTCCTCTTCCTAGAAGCTTGGAGTTAATTGAGATGTCTTGTCTCAAAGAGAAGGGAGCATGAGAATAAAAAGCTTTGATCCTCAGTAGCTTCTATCTGGTGTTAGGCTGCCCTGCCTGTGAGAAACAGACATGGTGTGCTGTCTTCCCTCATTCTACCAAAGGTTAAGGCTCTGGAGAATGGAGCCAGAGTTTTCAGTATGTCTAGAGAGGAACAGAATGACTAAGTCACAGCAGAAAATGTAAGTTAAGAAAAAGGGAGAACACATAAAAAATATTGCTTGGTTCAATGATTCACAGAAAAGAAAGTATAATTATGTTACAAATAGTTATTGATAATGACACTTATAAGGAGAATATATCAATATTTGTCACTTAATGGAGAAACCCTTTCTGTTATAAGGGTGTATACTGAGAAAATAAAAATTGCCTTTAATTACTTCATTTATGTAAATTATTTCATTTTCTGTCTCTTTCCTGCAGAAGAGAATTTTCCTTTGTGTGTGTAATAGCAATTGGAGCACTTTATTGATTGATTTGTACTAAAACTTTGTCAACAGTTCTACTGTTTAAATTTGTCTGTGGTCATGAGGCATTGAATATCCATCCTTTTCTTAAGGGATGATCAACTTGAAATCATCACTTGGTTTCTGAAGGAACCATACAGTTTGGTGACAGACTGCAGTGAGAGTATCACCCTCCTGGACCACACCACTTTATGCTTGAGTGGGCTCTGCTCATAAAAAAATTACTTAAACCACTTTGATTTGCTGTAGAACTGACAAAGAAATTATGAAAAATTAAGAAAGAGAAGCAGCCCAAATGTCAGGATTATAATAAAAAGCTCTTTAGAGTTAGACACTCTGTTCTGTTTCTTTTTCTAATTCAAACAATAAAGACACTCGCTTTTTAAAGGAAGCTGTAGTTGTCTGACAGGATCTATTTTATGAGTTTGTTGGCTGCATTTTGCCGTCTCCTGAACATTCTAGCACAAACAGAATCTGCTCGGAATGAAAACAAAATCCTGTCACTAGCAATGATGTGACTTAAAGCATTCAGATGTTCAGGCTTTACTGCTGCCCTTATTATTGTCAAGGCTCCCCAAAGTCAAGGATGACAGGGTTATGTTATGAAAATAGCACATATCAACACATTTATGCATATATCTATGCCTGGATAGGAAAAAAACCCCACCCCAACATTGTTTTTATGTATCTCAAAAAGGATAAAATACCACTCTAGGAAGAAATGTGGGGGTTTTTTTGGGTATCTTTTCTTTATCTACCCCATCTAGTGAGGGGGAAGAAAAGCACATAATTATTCTCTTAATTGGTTAATTATTCCCTCTGAAGCTGGTTCATTTCTCATGTTTTAGTAATGGTGTAGTGTTGATTTTAACTGGGTATGCATGGGGATTTTTGGTAAATGAGGATTTTCCTTCCTAACAATTTTCCAGCACCCTGTTAGAATCAGGATAAACACTGCACTGCTCATGCTAGAAGTGTAATGTGTGAGCTGCACAGCTGGAACAGACTGGGACAGTCTTCATTGACTGGAACAGCAGACAGATGTTTCACAAGTTAAAAATGTGTGTACTACACATCCTTCCAGGGAAGACCCGTAGCCTGGCAAATGATGTCAGGGTGAATTGTTCAAAGGTAAAATTCTCTTGGTGAGTGCAGTTATAAGCGTGGATTAGCTTCTTACATTAATGAGGTTTCAGTAAAAGCTTTTCCCAAATTGAAAGACATATCTAATTAAAGGCTGTGCGTTGCCTGAAAATGGGAACTGCACTTCATGGCAGTTCAGCTGGCCAGCTTCATTCATGATTTCTGTGATTAGACTGACTTCCTCCAGATGTACTTCCCTCTTAGTTAAAGCAAGGTGTTCTCTATAGCAGCTGTTGTCCACAGCAGAGTTCAAAATCATCTTACCCAGCTCCTCTGTCTGCCATCTGTGAAAGAGACTTTTAAAATACATCCTTGGCACTGCTAGCTGCTGTTCTCATTGTGATTTTTTTTTTCAAACTAAACTCTTCTGAGATGTTCTTCTAAGGAAAAGGCAGCTGAAAATCACCCTGAAGAGAGAATGAAAGTGAATTTTCAGATATGCTATCTTCAGCTAGAAACGAATTCTGCAGTTTACAGCTAAAATCAAATAAATAGTTCTTTCTTTCTTCTCTTTGTGTAGAACACATTGTATTAGATCTGTGCCCCAGCAGTGACAAACACTTTATGTGGGGTCAAGCATTTTCTCCAAGGAACTGCTTTTTGTAAAACACATCTCTTTGTTGAAGCTATGAAAAGGATACTTTAGCACAATGTTTTCATTTGTTGGAAAAATTCCCCAAATAATTTCTGTTGACTTCCAGTCACCACTGTCTGATTTCTCCAAAACATCTTTTTTATTATTATTACTGAAATGCCTCGATACCTGAAAATCAAAATTTAACCAGTCTAAAAATATCTGAAAAGTTTGACATGAAAATGGAAATTATAGAAATTATTCAATTGACATTATTTTAAAACCCCAAATTTGTGGTTTGTGACTTTTTTAAATTTTCATTTTTTGTTCAAATTCAGAATACATTTCTGAAATGTCAAAAATCTTGAGGGAAGGGAAAAATTGGATACTACTCAGATCTAGCATTTTTGAGATACTGTTAGGTACTTTTAAAGTATGAATAACGCTAAGAATTCAGAGAAAAACTGCTCTAATTAAAAACTTACAGACAAGATCAAGGTCAGGCACACAAACACTGAAAAAAAGAGAATAAAATCAAACTGCCTCACACTGAGCTCCATCCATGCTCTTTGTAGCCAACATATGAAACTTCAAGTTACTGGGGCATGGTTTGGCCTGTTTGAGTTGTGGCTTAGTGACTTGTAGAAATAATTTTTCAGGCTTGAAATGGGCCAATGCGACTTTCCAGGATAACACTATTTTTTTGCATCCAATTTCTGCTACAGTTGTGTTTTATAGATACTCAGTATTTGGCTTAATGTTGTCTTGAAAGTGTGCAGCCTTTTTTTGAAAATGGAGTTAGGAATTTTATTTCAATAACTACCTGGGCACGCTCTTAAAGGGAACTGTTTTTTAAGACAGGATTCTCTGGCTTTACCCTCCAGTTAGTGTTCCTTGGTATGCAGTTCTTATTTGGTCTCCAAATGCTGTCCAGACCCACTGTCTTCTCATTCAGGAAATCCTATGATGAAACCAAGTGACCTTTTGAGCTTTTTTTTTCGTTGTTTGTGTAAACTACAAATTGAGCTTCTTTTGTCTCTCACTTGTTGGGGAAGATGAAACAGGAAAGCCTTATAAATATGATTGCAAAAGATTTTGAGAATCTGAAAACTATAAGCGAGATTGAAATGGAAACAAGCTTTGAGATACCTTAGTTACTGAACACCTGAAAACCAATGGTATGGCCGGCTGGAGGTAATCTCGTTTTGATGAAACAATACCCTCTGCTTGCAGACAGGTCCAAGGGTAAGGTCCTAGCAGACCCTACCAGCTTAGCAGAAAAAGTCCAAAGAGCAGTTTTTAGGGTTTAAAATGTAACACAGTATGGTAATGTAATGATTCTTACAGGCTGTATGTAAGTGCTATTGGATTTGTATCTTGTTTTAGATTGGTTAGTAAGAATTAAAATATTCAACAGAGAAGCTGATTTATTGTATTGTAACAGAAACCCCTCTCTCTCTCCATCCTCTTTACCACACTCTTACCTTCTTTCTCATTACCACTCTCTTTACTTCTCTCCAGCCTTCTCTGAGCTGCAGCTGGCAGCTCCAAGCAGGGCCCCTGCACCCACACCCTTTGCAATAAACCACAAATTCCAAAACCCAGCTTCAGAAATCTCTCATCTCCACCCGTTCCAATCGTCCTGCCCCCGTCGCTCCTACACTCACTCATTCAATGTCTTTGTCAGCTTTCAATCGTGTGTCTTTCTCGCTGAGCCAATATAACCTTTTAAAATACAGTAACCACAACTACGCTACTGTGGAAACTCTTGATATAGCTTCCTTCTTCCTGCTCCTCCTCCTCTGTTGTGTTTATAGTCTCAGACTTATTCATCTTTTCCCCACAGATTTCCAGAACTGATGCTCCATTGCCAGTCTCTTTCTGTATCTCTTGAAATAAAAATGGAAAGGTTTCATTAAAATGAGTGGTAACTTAGAAGGAGTATCAGACAGGGTTGTAAAAAATGGTAGTTTATATTCATTTTAGCCACTTAAATAGCAGGAGAGTCTTGGGCAGCTGGGAAAAGTGTGATTGCTTGAGAGCCTCCCAGGTTCCAGCCAGACAAACAAGTGATGATTTGGGTGTGTGGGAGAGGTGAAGTCAGAATTTTTAAGTCTTTGTATCATCAAATGGGACCAATGTGGAGTTGTATGGAACATGTAAATGTATGAGTTTCTTTAATTATAAGACAGAAGAGTTCCAGTGACAGCATTAGTCTGAGAGAGAAAAAGCTCTTCATGAACAAAGTGGATAGGCAATCATTTCTAATACCAATTAAAGCGAATAAGTCAATGTTAAAAATAGTAAAAAATTCAAAATGTAGAATTCCTTTTGGGTTAGGGGAACCGTACCGATGTAACAAGTCACTTGTTCATCCATGCAAGATAAAAAAGGAAAAGGAAAAACCTGTTTAACAGATGGGGCAGGGTGAGGAGAGGAAGAAATATATAACAAGACTTTTAATAGTTTAAAATCAACTAGTGATGTACATCCCTGGTGATGTTGAGGACACACATCGAATGTTGTGTTCGGTTTTGGGCCCCTTGCTACAAGAAAGACCTTGAGGTGCTGCAGCATGTCTAGAGAAAGAGCTGGGGAAGGGTCTGGAGCACAGGTCTGATGTGGAGCAGCCGAGGGAGCTGGGGGTGTTTAATCTGGAGAAAAGGAGGCTGAGGTGGGACCTTATTGCTCTCTATAATATATTCTTCTACTGCCTGAAAGGAGGCTGCAGCCAAGTGGGTCAGCCTCTTTTCCCAGGGGACATGCGACAGGACGAGAGGAAATGACCACAAGGTGCACCAAGGGAGGTTTAGATTATGTATTAAGAAAGATTCTTTTCACAGAAAGGGTTGAAAAGGTTTAGAATAGGAAGGGGTTGAGTCACCAACCCTGGAAATGTTCAAAAAATATGTGGATGTGGCACTTGAGAACATGTTTTAATAGTGAATATGGTGTGGTGCTGCACTGAAAGTTTGACTTGATGATCTTAAAGTTCTTTTCCATCCTTAACAATGTCATGATTCTAAACATGCACTGAAAACATTAATGTGTAGCTCTATGTAATTATGAATAGAGGGCTATTTTTCAGCTATGGTTTGTAATAGCAGATTGAAGAAAGAGTAAAATAGCCCATAATGGAAAGAAATTGTGTTCTATTTGCATTTGCATTTCTGAAGTTGTTCAGAGAAAGCCAGAGAAATTTTTGCTATTTTTACTAGTGATGGCTATTTTATTATATGCATCTGGTTTTTTAGCACTAATTTTAAATCACAAAGTAAACAACTGACTTGTAAACCTGAAGTGAGGTTCAGCTGTCAAAACTGAGGCAACTGAAAGTTGTTTTGGACTGTGTTTCTAGCCATCTGAGAGAAGGAGGCACCTCCACTGCCAAATTCTTCTGACACTCACTTGGGTATGTGAGGCAGGTTAGGTGACCTTTGTTTCAAGTGTCAACCAGCAAAGCCAGGCTGACCAGCCTGAAAGTCAGATGTCTGAAGCAGTGTGAGGCAAATCCCATCCCAAACATGCAATATGAAATGTACTAAAAAGCACATCACAATGCAGAAATATTCAAAACTTTTTTTTTCCCAGACAAGTAGCTACGCAAGAATTTTCTTACCTACATCTACTTTTTGTGTGTGATTAAGCTCAAATCTGTTATATTTAGGAAAATAAATTAGTTTTTTCCTTCTCACTCTTATTCACATGCCATGCCAAAAGGGATTAGAAGAAATTAATTGTAGATGAGGTGGTATCCAAACTCTTGTTTCATTTCAGCCTGTTACACGTTTGTTAATCTTAAAGACAAATAGGCTCCAGGAGGTGACTGTAAGACCATGGACAGAGGCAGTGAGGCTGCCCACAGGGCATAATTCTGTCTCCAGTTCCAGTTTTCTAGGCAGAGAGCTGCAACTGTGCTATCACAAAGACTCAGTTTGACTCTTGGAGCTGTAAATTAGAAAAGAAAATTGAATACATACAAAGTAAAAATAATTCAAACATGTGACTTCACAGTGGATTAAGAAATCAATTCTCAACATAAACTAGCATTCTAGGAGGAAATCAGAGGCTGATATTAGTGGTTTCTTCAATGCATGCATTTCTGGATAAAAATGATTTAAGCATTTCAAGAAGGGATTGTCATCAACTAAACTTATAAAATCCTCCTGCTTATAAAATGGTCACATTTCATACTGACTGGAGCCAATATTGGTTTTCTTACATCATTTAAAGATATGTACCAGTGTCATTTTTACATTTATGCATAGATCTGCCATGCATTGAGCATTTATATGATGTTCTGTGAGAGCTCTGGGCTGCCCTTACTCACATGCTGGATGTCATTGTGATTATGCATGTTTGAAGGAGGGAGAGGCAAATGCAAGTCTCTGACTTAGGAGGCATCTTTCCCTCTGTGATCAATTCTTGTGTCCAATATACAATTTTAGATCTTCTTGCTCACTGGGGTCATATTTTATTTGCTATTTTTTGTGTAATGCATGTAGAGGTCAGTACGTGAGCAAGGTTACAAGTGTGTCTCAGAATCTAATGTAAAGTATTTAATTGAGTCCTTTGCTCTAGTTGCCAACAGGCTGCATGGAGAGATTCTACAGTCTGTCAGAAAATTAAAAAGCTGAGCTTTGCTGGTTAAGTTCTGCAATATTTTGTGTGGATCCGTGGATTTTTCATATGCATGGAGCAAGCACACACCATAAAACAGATCTGCCTTTCAGAGTGAGGCTAAATCTTCAGTTCCTTTAAAATGACAGAAAACCTCTGACTAACTTACCAACTGGAGAACTTGAATGTATTTATTTTTTGGTGGAAGATTTTTTTTCTTTAATTAAATCAACATTCTGCAGTGTCTCTAAATGCAAAATTTAGGGGTTCACAAGTAACCCACGAGAACAAAGAGCTAAACCATATCCCAGAAAACATGTGGTAGACCTTCTTTATTGAATGATTTTTGATTTGTTCCAAATCTGAAAGCTGACACATATATGCTGTTGTGTGTGCTCTTGCTAGTTCCAGTGCTCCATTAGACAGAATCTACTGTTATTATTCCAACAGTGTTGACATAACCATTTTTGTGATTTACCATTTCCCTATGTTCTCTCTTGGTCACTTCTAAATCTAGGATCCCAAAACAGCGGGAAGTTTTGTTGATTAAGGAAAACAGATCTGTGAAACCACAGCTAGTTCCCAATATGCTGTTCTTGTAAAAATATTTGCTTTTATTTCATTCTACTAGATAACCTCCAGTGCAAGAGTTTAGCTATAAAACTAAGTGGTCACATTACACCTTACTTTTCATGTGCAACTATTTAAATTTTCAGGTGTTATTGTTTATACATGAATTTGGTGATGAAGGCAAAACGTTTCATAATCCAGACTCTCAGAAAGGGGATTGAAACGCAAGAATTCTGTGAAGAGATTAAACCAGAAGTGAAATTACATTTTATCTAACAAACAAGCACATACTTTCCCAACTGCAGAAAGCATTCCCCTCCTCTGAGAATTTTATCAAGGCTATTGTGCATGTTCAACAATTCTGCTTACTGCTGCATCACAAAGAGCCTTTAACTATTTCACCATTGCTACCAATGCCCAGCAATAATAGCAGATAACAGCACTGCAACTGGGACTTCAGTGTTAGAATAGAACTGAAGGAAAGTAATTATCCTGCATCCTTTTTGCTTTTAACTGTCATTTCTGGTTCTAGGAACTTGGATGAAAATCTGCAAATTGGTGGTTTAGTAGAAAACCAAAGCTGCAATGGGAAAAAAAGAAGTACAAAGCAATCCGTTGTTGTACTATACTTGTCACTTGTAAAAATGAACCTGAAGTGAACATATTTATACAAGTGTTTTCAAACATCCCCACATCATTCCTGCTATCTCTCTTCTCCTCCACAAAAGCACACTCCATGCAGAGTTGCCAGGATGCTGTGAGAAAGGCTGGTTTTGCAGGGCTCCCAGCTGTTCCCAGGTACAGAACTGTGGCTGCTTTGGAGAGGGCTTCCCTTTGTGGTGTTTCCATGTTGTGTTGCAAGCTGAGGGGATGTGTGTAAGAAGCACCTCCGCAAGCACTCTCAGAGTGAGGTACATCAATGCAGGAGAGTCCTGGAGCATGTTCTTCTGGAGATTGGCTCCTTCTGTGTCCTTCACGGAACATGAAATGTGTCTTTGGCATTTGTCTCAGATAAGCTTCACTGACCTGCAGACTACCTAGCATTCATGGCTCTTGGAGGAGCAAAAAAAGAAGGTGATGATATCAACCACTCTTTACCCTCAGCAGTGCACAGAGGTCCAAGTGATGCTGTGGACTCAGTCACAGAGCTGAGCACCAGACCTGTCTGGTGGTAAATATGGATTTTGATCTTACTGGTTGGGATTTCTTCCAGCACAATCTTATTTTTTTATTTGAAAAACCTGATTTGTCCAGTTCAGAAAACTTTCCTTGGGACAGGATTCTGTTCTACAATCCAAGAGCAACTAGCAGAATGAAGCAGAAAACGAGGAAATAGAGATCTCTGAATCTGCTTTTACTCCAAGAATTTCCAATACAAAGTTTTTATATTCAGAGTATTACACATGCATGCTCACACTTCAGGAAATAGGTTCTAGAAATCAGTAAATCCCAGTTTTAGAAACTATAGGGGACAAGTAATTACTCAAGGACCACAGACAGATGCCATTTAAAAGGGACTAAATTGGTCTATGGGCAAGTCAGCTGTGAATGGGAATAGAAAAATAATTTTATGTCTTTATATAGAATTTTTATGACTAACACTTGTATAATCCTTTTTTTATGTGACCAGGGAAAATAGAACTACCTACTTCACAAGACTAAAATTTGTACTTTTTGTGAAACGGTCCTGAATACTGTTTTACTCTCTGTTTTTTGCTGAGATTACAGGCTGCTTTTTTCACATTCTGTGTTGAAACCCTTTGACATTGTCCTGCCATTTTATGCAACAAAGCTCTGTGTGGCCTGACAGATTCATGCAGGTAGCTGCAATCAGTAAACATGTACAGACAAAAACAGCACAGGCACTGACAAAAGGGATAAGAACATTTTTCAAGTTTTCTCCCTTTTTTATTTGTCCTAAGACATGATCCAGAACTGAAATTCAGATGGCTGAATTGCTTTCAAGAATTTCACTTCGCTTTTCTCTACTTTGTCTTTTGATAAGTGAATGTTCCCCACCACAACCAGTTAGAGCATGCTCGCTCAGCTGTCTCCAGTGTGCTAGCAATGCCCCAGCCCAGAGCCCAGCTTAGCTGCACTACTCCAGCTTTGGACACGGTCAAGGGCAGCTCAGTAAGAGTCAGTGGGAAGCCACATTTATCTCCCAAGTCCTGTGCTTAAGCCTGACTTGCTTTGTGGCCCTCTAAAGTGTATGCGAACTCAGGGGATTATGACAGAACAAGTTATGAGTGAATCATGTGGATTATGGCCTGCCACTGTCCCCCTCAGCCTGCCCTGTCTGGTCTGGTAGTAATATCACGTGGTCAGCATTAAGCAGAGAGTTTGCTTATAGGTCTCTAAAAAAGCATGCCATGAGGCAAGGATTGATAGCATTGTGTTTTTAGGGTCCCCCACAAATCACTACTGGCAGCTTAATCCTGCAAAAGTCTGAGGTCTCTATGCTGTTTCAGCACCAGCGTCCCCTCTGACCTGACAGTGGCACAGAGCTCCTGCCAAAGCCTTGGAAAAGGTCTCAGAGCCGGAATGCCTCCCCAGGCCAGTGCATGCTGTGAGTGCTGCCAGGGAGGGGTGAGACACAGTCATGTCCCAGTCATGGTCATGATGCTTCAGGTGCATGAAAGATTTGGAATTAGCTTCTCACACTGCCTAGAGCTAAAGACAGGAAGCTGCTTCTTGAAATGTGTTTCATTAAAAGTCTGTTGTTATTTGTGTAGCAGAGAAAAGCCTTGCCCTTTCCTTCTTTCTTTCTCCTTCCCCTGATATTTTGGCACTGTTCCTAAATCCTTGAGTAGCAATAACTGTGAGGTAACAAGTTCAGCAGGTGCCTCTTTCTCTGTTAGGACCTGATGACCTGGTGGGAGGAGCCCTGAACTTCACTTTGAAAATGAGTGCCCAGCTCTGTAGGTACCTTATGTTCTGTCCTGGTTTCACCTGGGAGAGAGTAACTTTTCTTCCTAGTAGCTGTTACCATGCTGTGGTTTGAGAATAGTATGAGAATAACATTGATAACACACTGATGGTGTAGTTGCTGAATAGTATTTACTTAAAGGCTAGGACATTTTTAGTTTTGTATGCTCTGACAGACCAGGTGCAAAAGAAACTGGGAGGAAGCATGGCCAGCACATTTGTTCTAAACTAGATAAAGGGATATTCAGTACCATACAGTGCCATGCCTAGCATATAAACTGGAGGGAGTGGGCTGGAAGGTGCCAATCACTGTTTGGGGCCTGTTTGGATGTCAGTCAGTGGGGGATGAGCAGCTGCACTGTGCATCCCCTTTCTTTCCTGGGTTTTATTCCTCTCTCTCTTCCCCCTGTCCTCCTCTTCCTTCATTGCTGTTACTACTACTACTACCACCATTATTATTATTATTAATTAGAGCAGTAGTAGTGCTATTTTACTTTATTTCCATTATCAAACTGTTCTTATCTCAATTCATGAGTTTCACCTCCTTCTGATTCTCCTCCACACCACAGCAGGGAGTGGGGACAGAGAGAGCAGCTGCATGGTACTTAGTTACTGGCTGGGTTAACACATCTGTACTAGGCTCTGCACCACAGAATGTTACTTGTGAGCTCCAAACCCATTCAAGTGAATAACACCATCACAAGCTGACATACAGCAGGGGAGCTGCCCTCTGCTCTGCTCTGACCAACCTGCTGTTGCATGTCCACTAAAAAAAAAAAAAAAGAAGAAGATTTTGTTACTATTAGCACCTTATGACACCCTAGGGTTACCAAGACACCCTGTCCTGCAGAGAACACCTGGTGGCAACCTCAGTTCTGAAGCAATTGGTTTGCAAACTCATCTGCAATACCCCTTCCCTGGTGAAGTGTGGGTCAATCCTGCCAGTGAGATGCAGGCTCCTGAGGGCTGTTTGGGGACTCCCCAGCAGGCATCTCTTGGCATGCTCTGGGTCTATGTGGAGGCAGGAGAAGAGGTTTGGAGCACTCCCTGCTGTCTCCTCTGTGCTAGAATTCAGTCTTGCTTGAAAGGACCCAAAACCAGGCTGAGGTCCCTTGTCCCTGCTTCAGAGGCAGCCAAACAGGGCCTGGATAGAGAAGTTTGCTGGTAGATAAAGTGACACAGTTCTCTGGAGACATTAATTCATTTCACTGTGGGTGTGTGCAAATGTGCTCTGCAGTTGGTGACCATATCTGTATATTCACAGACATGGTTTAATTAATCCTCTTATGGACAGAACCTACCATGGCATTAAGAGAGCAAATATTTTTAGCCTGTATAAGAAGTCAGTCCTGCCCACTCACATTAAATCCTTTAGAAGGCAACTTATCTCCTGCAGGTTAGCTAGGATGACACAGGAAAGTGAGGTTTAGATTATAGTAATTAAAACTTCTTGGGCAAAGGAAGTTTTGTGCAAAGGGACAAGAATAATTGATGACTTCACCTTTTAAAGAAAAAGAGCAACTGTTTTGCAATGTGCCAGTCCCCCTCCCTGCCCTCAGGGCAGAGGTCCTACTGCTTTGTATTGTGACTTTTATGAAGGTGTGAAAATAAGCCACATTAACTGCTGAGTTCCTATGGCTGACACTGATAGAAGCAAATTGAAAGGACTAAGGCAGAAAAAACCTTGAGGTAGGCAGGATTTTATACAAGAATTATGAACAGCATCTCTCACCTCTTTTTGTTTGTCAGACAGATTTGTGTCCTTCAAAATCATTAGGACAACTGCACATGTGAATTTTTAATAACTGTGCAAGTCTTAGAAAAAAATGAGAAGGAAAAGTGAGTTGCTGTCTGCCCCCTCACTAAGAAATTGCAAAATCCAACATAATGCCTGCTGCTGATTTGCCTCAATATTCACAATTTAGGTATAGAAAAGCCATGTAAGAACACCCAAGTATTCTTTCCTGACTACAAATAATGCTTTTAATGATCTTTCATGACTTTTAGAACCAAAACAGATTCTTACCGTGAAGTTCATATTTTATATCCTCAACTCAGCCAAGTTCCATTTCCTGGAAGAAGGAGCTCTAGAACTGCATGTGAGTGTAGGGAAAGTGTTTAGAAGGTTGGGCAAAGGAAGAGACAGTCCTGCAAATACCTGGAGGAACACTGAGTCATGGCAGATACTGTGCTGAAAGCCTGTTGGAGGAACAGTATTCAGAAACTCATATAATTGAGATTGCTTTTTACTCTTTCAATTGCAAGAAACTTTCTTTAAAGCCTTTTATGACCATTTTCTTATAGAGGTCATATACGCAGCTCTTGATGAGAACATTGTTTTCTGAACGTATAATATTTCTTTGGGTTAGAAATGCAAGCAAATATTGGGATAATGGACAAATTGAACTGATGTTTTAATAAGAAAAGGATCTCACTAATGAGATTTAACCCGCTTACTATATCAAGGAAATAGCTATCAATGTTTTGGCATATTTCCTTTTTTGCTGTTATTATTAAATTGAGGAAAACTATTTTTATACATGCCTGATCAGGATAAAGTCAACTTTGACTTAAACCAATGAGCTGTACAACTAAAACACTTTGAAGAAGGACAAAACACCATTTCCACTATGATGGCAGACAAGAAGAGGAAGAGAGAACCATTTTCCTTTCCATTTTCCTTGCCTTTGGAACAGATCATGTATTTCCAGTTGAAAGTAGAAGGCAGCTTATCCTAGCACTCGTGTGTAAACATTCATATCAATCTGCCACGTAGACAGTGGCCAGTCTTAACGAGCCTTTTGAAGCCCTCTTTGTTTTGTCTTTGCCATGCCATCCACTCTCCAGCGACTTTTCCCTCTCTCCTCATCCTTGCTCCGACTGAGATGGGAATCAGAGGAAGAGTCAGAGAAAAGGTGCAACTGCATCTGAAGTTCTCTTTTGCCTCACTGAAGATGCCTGTCCTTTCCTGACAGGCTACAGTTTCACCTCAGAAACTTCTCTGGATCACCCCCTGTCCCTGCCGGTGTTCACTCTGTGGCCACCCCTTTCCAGCAGTCTCTCAACTGAGCTAAAGTAGGGGAGGATGTGGGAATATTGGCTCATTGCCATCAAAGGGTTCAAGGAAACAAGACTGGGGGAAGACACAGACACCTGCACCTCAGTGCACCTTTCCATCTGGTTCTTGCACGCCCTGGGAACATCCTCCCTGCCTCCTCCATGAGCACAGATCAGCTGAGAGCTGAGTTGGTGAGGCAGCCTCTGAGGCAGGGACCAGAACCTTTCTAGGTCAGACTCACGGCATGACAGAGGTATGAGCAGAGAATCCCCTCAGGGAAAGGGAGAAGGGCTCAACAGGCACCTTTATTGTACATGTGCTGCTTTGTTGAATGGTGATGCTTCCTGTCAGCATTATGCTTATAAAGGGTCTCTCATTCCAAACCAAATCTCTTCTTCTTAGGAACACTGTCTTCCCTAACAAGAGAGAACTCATCTCCTTAAACCCACTTCTTTTTATATCTGTAGCCCATCATGGCTGCAGCAACTCCTCTGCAGTTATTTGTTTGCATTCTACTGAATTGCAGTAGATTTAAACTCTCAGCTGCTAAAAATTACATTCTTCCTCAACATTGATGGGATTACTTCTGGATGGTCCTGGAAAAATATCCTGGAGTCGCTCTGACTAAAGATCTGCCACCATTATCTTATGCAGTTTTAGTCTTAAAAAACCGTGCAGTCAAGGCAACCCTTGTGTAGGCTGCATGGTCAGTTTAATTACTTTTAAAAATTTAATTACTTTTTTTCAGAAAGAGAAAACCCACATTTCAGTACCCATTTTGAACAGCCACTGTGAGATGGATCATTTAATTGTGTTCAATATCAGTTGAGTTATAAAATACATGAGGAAAAAGACTTTGAAAGTGTCAGGGATTCACTAATGGAAATTAAAACAATATGCATCTCCAGTTAGTGCTGAGTGAAATATCGAACATCTGCTGCAGGCAATTATAGAGGGGAAGCCAAATGAGAAAGGCAAATGTGTAGTCTCAGCTGCAGGGGGCTGGAAGGAGACAGCAGGTAAATGCCATTTGGAGGCATCCCTCATCACTCCACATTGCTCCTTGGGAAGCCAAGAGCTTTTCTGATGGACTCTTCATCTTCTGAGCAGAGGGTATGCAGAGCAGGGAATTGGCAAAGGGGCTGGAGATACTGGGGAAGGGACCTGGCTGTGGGGAACGGAGAAAAACGGGCAGCAGAGAGTGTTGGTTACATGTGCAGTGATCAGATGAGGAGTCAAGAGGGATCCCAGGTTGATTCAATTTGCTTTCCATTGTGGAAATTAATTAGTTGATTGGGAGAGAAGAAAGGCTTGGTAGAGGTGCTTGAAGACAGGGCAGTCAGTGAGAAACAGATGCTTCCTAAGGAATGGCTCTGAGCCTAGCAGTCTCTAATCTGGGCACTGAGGAGTACTTACAGCACATCCCCATCAAAATTAATTTATTTTCCTGGTGATTATTGTTCAGGGCTCAAGGGTTTACATACTGTTGTTTAGCTCCTGCCACTAATTAAGGGCATCTCTTCAGTAAGAGGTACTCTGGAAACAGAGTAGGTACAGATAGATACAGATACGGATGAGGAACTCCAGCCTTCCTTTGGCCAAGTGTTTTACGATTCAGGATACCCACTCCCAACCTGAGATATTAGAGCATGGCTCAGGTCTGGAAGCAGATGGATTATGAGGCTGTCCATACTCAATAGAGCTAACACACACTGCAAACATAGGCCTTCCACATTTACTCTTCTTATGTTTTCATACTGCAGGCTGCAATATATGCAGTCCTGTAGAGATAGAGTAACTATGGAAATAGAAGCAATGGGAGATACCTAAAACCCCTGGAGGTGCAGCAGGCCCAGGAAGTGTGTTAAACTGCTTGGAAAATCCTCTTCTAGCCCAGGCCTACTTGGCATGGTGAGCACACGCGCTTACAAAATGTCACCGTTTCACACCAGCCGGTTCCAAGAACCTGCATTCTCCCCGCGGCCCTGCAATTTTAAAACACTTGAAATGTATTTCTATTGTGTTTATCCTCTCCATTTTCACATCAAGGGAGCCTGACAGCAATTTGCTGTGGGGATGGGTCCTGTACAGAAACACTAGAAAATCACCTGCCATCTTTGTCAGCTCAGTGCATAACAGCCCCTCAGGCCAAGCACAGCTCGATGGTTCTTGCTCTCAACACAAGACAGAATTGTGGCTTGGCCACCTAAAGGTGTGTGTCCATAGAGTGGCTGTAGGTGCTGGCTGCACCCCTCAGCATTCAGCTTTTAATTTTTCAGTTTTAGGCCGTGTTAAAATAGGCAAGCGACCTGTACAACAATCTTGTCTCCTGGGAATGTGCCAACTGGCTTCTCTATACCATAGGTCTGAGCCAGAATTTTTTGAAGGGCCCTGTTCATTGTTGTTGGCAATGTCTCAGAAATAAAGGCACCTTGTTACAGGTGTCTTTACTCCAGAAACTGGTACTCTCAAAGTTGTAGTATGTACAAGGTATTTCTTTGCCTTCATTGACATTCAAACATGTTTCCCATTTTCACATAGGCAATAGTGTACTGATTAGTGTGGTCTCAAATGAATGTGTCAGTTTGAAACCTTATAACAGTCACAAGAGAAATGAGAGAAACACTTTGTGCGTGTTTTCTTGATTAGACATCAGTTTTTCTTTGTGGAGCCAAAAATCAAACTAGCTAATGCAATGCTCTGCTTGACTGAGCCTTCTGAGGAACTAAACATCCAGTATCATGTCAGCTAATTATGGTTAAATAGGTGACAGAGACAGAGTTCTTCTCAGTTAATGTTGAAAGTTATTGGCTACTCTGTTCAGTCAGGTTAGTCACACCATTAAATTGTGATAAACCAGGTTCCATTTTTGGGAAGTGTGCACGGCACACATGGATGTTCTCCAAATGATGGAGCTGACAGTCTGTCTCCTGTCAGAGCACAGTTATTGAGAAATAACTGGAAACTTGCTAGTTATTTTAATGTTTATCTGAAGTTGATAAAACATAACTGTGGCCAGTGCTGATCTTCTGGAATTTGACTAACATTTTGAGATACTTGCATAGATGGCCTTCCAGGGTCTGGTTATCTGTTAGGCACATAAAAGTCATGGCAGAGAAAGGCAGTGAGTAAACATGATATCCAGCAAAATTACATCATGTTAGCATGCGCAGATTTTAACTTCTTTTTTTAAATTCAGGATCAGAAGACAGTTAAAATGTCATGATTGAAGCAATAATTTCAGCAAGACATTTTTCAGGAAACAAAAAACAATGAATCAGTCTTTTAAAGAGTAAATAAGTTCTTCTTGCCCTTCTCAAGTTATGAATAACTAGTTTTGGCCTATTACTCTTATTTTTTTTGTGGAGATTATAGAGTTGTCATACTCTTTCTCTTCCCACAACTCACCCACATTGAATACATGGGTCATGCAAAAATGCTTACAAAAAATGCAAGAAACATCTTATAAAGCATTTGCAAATTATGTGCCAATGGCACCATCATTAATCTTTTAATTCAGCAGGTGTTCATGTAAAAAACGAAAGGAATAGAAGGCCTGCTGTGAATCTTAAAATTATTTCCCTTTTGTTAAAGAAACCAAAAAAAAGCTTTTATTTTGCCCATGAACTTTGGTATTTTTAAGGTTCTTTAATATGAGTGTTATAGATGCATAAAACTCTTTTTGAACACTACTTGATGGGCACTTTCTTAACATTTTCCCTACAGTAACATGAAGCTTGTTTCTTGGAAAGGATCCTTTCAAAATATGAGTGATTTAAAGATGGGAACAGAGCAAGTTTAAACCTGGAGCTGTCTGCTGTACTTTTCCACGAGACAACAAAATAGATGGTATCACTAAGGTTCAAGTTTGTCCTCCTCCACAGAGCAACAAAAGGGCAGGAATTTTCTAGTCTTCCATCACTATCTCACTAAAAAACCTGGCTTTATTTCTGGAACACTGCCAGCTACAATGAACGGGCCCTTAGAAAAATTCTGGGTCAGACCTGTGGTTTATAGAAGCCAGTTTGCACATACCCAGGAGACAAAATTGCTGTATGGGTTGCCCGCCTAGTTTGCTGTTGCCTGAAAGGGAAAAGCTGGATGCTGGGGTGGTGCAGCCAGTGCCTACAGCCACTTGCAGAAACTCTATAGACACCCTATAGCCACCCTACAGACATGTTATAGCCACCTACAGCCACCTACAGCCACCTGCAGACACTCTGTAGCCACCTACAGCCACCTAAAGCCACTTGCAGACACCCTAAAGCCACCTACAGATGCCCTATAGACAACCTATAGCCATCTACAGTCACCTACAGCCACCCTATAGACACCCTACAGCCACCTACAGCCCTCCTATGGACACACACCTTTAGGTGGCCAAGCCACAATTCTGTCTTGTGTTGAGAGCAAGAACCATCGAGCTGTGCTTGGCCTGAGGGGCTGTTATGCACTGAGCTGACAAAGATGGCGGGTGATTTTCTAGTGTTTCTGTACAGGACCCATCCCCACAGCAAATTGCTGTCAGGCTCCCTTGATGTGAAAATGGAGAGGATAAACACAATAGAAATACATTTCAAGTGTTTTAAAATTGCAGGGCCGCGGGGAGAATGCAGGTTCTTGGAACCGGCTGGTGTGAAACGGTGACATTTTGTAAGCGCATGTGCTCACCATGCCAAGTAGGCCTGGGCTAGAAGAGGATTTTCCAAGCAGTTTAACACACTTCCTGGGCCTGCTGCACCTCCAGGGAAGAAGAGTTTACAGGATCGTGGCTTATAAGCACATTTGCTCTGAGTGATGGATAAAAAGGGTGAATTGTGCGAGAGGTGAATCCTGTTTGCCCTCCTGATTGATTTGTATGCACATGGTGGAGAGAGTGTGTGGTCCTGCTCAAACCATGCTGCCTGGCTACTCTTTATACCCCGAGAACAGAGGACAGTTACTCAGTCTGCTAAGCACTGGACTTCGTTTTGGTACAGAGCAGAAGCTCAGGAATTATACTGTGCTCAAATGAGCTTGGGAGTGGCCAAATTATCCATGGTCAGTTCCTGTGTCTCCAAGATCAGGTGGTTTCCATGTTCCCATCCCTCTGTGTCTCAGAGCAAAGAGTATGAAGTGCACCAAGGCTTTCTTGTAGCTCAGAGATCATTATCCATAAATGCAGCGTTTGAAAGGGAAGGAGGCAGCTGGGGGCTGAGGAAGGTTAAACAGCATTTCTTCATTTGTGGTGCTGCTAAGACACAAAATATGCTTAGGGGTTTTAGCATGTTCTTGTGTTGTCCCAATATAGATTAAAAGGGATTCAAGCTCTTCATATCCTTTTGGCAGGGAAATTTTATGTTTTACATGGAAAATATAATGGTTTGAAATTTCATATTCATATGCAACTGTGAATTAAAAATCACTTATTGAAAAAATGTAAAATAATAATGTAGGGAAAACTGAAGTTACTTCAACATGTCAGAAGTCACCCTGCTGGCTTTGTTAGAATCTGTGGGGTCAGGTGCTGAGCGTTCCTCCTCTGCCCAAGCCTAGCCGTGTTTCCTTCTGGAGTGTGTGAGCTGTGAAGATGAAGTCCTGCAGTGCAGCTGGGCACTGACTCGAGGATTCAATGAGTGTTTGTGTGGAGACTGTGTGTTGCTGGAGACTTCAGCTGATTCCCATCTGCTGCAGATCAGGGGCTTCCTAGGGATGCTTCATGAGGCAGGTTACCATAGCACCAGGCTCCTCAGATGTAGCATTATCTTGTTTCACTTGTCTGAGCAGGACAAAAGAAGTGATGTGTATATTATGTTGCATTTCTCAAAGTAGTCATCTCTAGTCTTGCACAAAACAAAAAATCATGGACATTGTGCCATTGCTTAAGGATAGAAATTGAGAGAGGAGGTTCTGCCATTACTTGTAAACGACGATGAGTCTAGAAATGACATTGGCATTGATCGAAAGGGAACTTCAGTGAGCCAGAAAATGTAAGATCAGGAAAAGAAGCTACACCAGATTCTTATAAATTGCAGTTAACACATCTTTTCACACATGTGATTTCTGTCAGGCTCACAGAAGTTAAGGGAAAAATTTCTGCTGTGCTGGAGCCCAGTGAAGAAGAAAAGAAAAAAAAGCTTCTACCTGGCAGAAGAAATTTCTGTGACCATAAGGTCACTGGAAAACACAAATAAGTTTTGAAAATAGCCCTGTTTTGGAACTTTTTCTATTCTACCCCAGGTTTGTGACCACGATTTCACATTATATATATATATATATATATATATAAAATAAATGTTCCTGTAAAGGTTACAAATGGTATAAATGTTCATCACTACCCCTCATATGTTTCATATTAGGGGATCATAATCATACTATCCTGACTCCTTTTTTTTCTTCTCTTGAATTTCATTCTGATTTTAATGCAATGCATCTTAAACCCCACCAAACCCAACGAACTATAGAACCTGATGGTTTCAGTGTTGCTGTTTTAAGCATACTAATACATGAATCTGTGTAGCCAATGGATCAAGGACAGCTGGAGGCCAGGCTGGTGGCAGGGCCCACTGAAACACAGGTCACTGATCAAAGGTCCATGCAGGAGACCTGGCTGACCACAGCCTGTGTATGACACAGCCCAAACTGGGCTGGAGACTGGTCAGGGCAACCAGTCCCCACATCCCCAGAGCCCCTAGGGACCAAAGATATCTTCATTTTCCCTACCACATTTGCTACTGACCTTGCTTAAGAAGAGGCTTCGTTAAACAAACACTCTCAAAAGAATGGGCCAACATTTCAGCTGCAACTGAATGTTAGAAAGCAATGCTTCATTTGAACTTTTCTGCAGTAATCATTATTTCTGCAGCCATCAAAGCCAAGTAACAATGATCTATGAACAGCAGTTTAAGCCTTTGTCTCCTTAGAGAATCTAAGAAAGGCTTGTCACAGTTTGCTGTGGTCCCTCTAGCTGATTAAACAAAGCCTTCCTAGTGTGGGTTCTGAAACTTAAAAAAAACCCCTTAAAATAATCCACTGAAAGAATAATGGATACAATGTTAATTGCAGCATGACTATATTTGCTACAATTACACCAAGAAGGATTATCATTCAAATGCAAAATATGAGGCATGTATAACTGCAGAGTCATGACATATTGTGCATATCATGGTCCAAGCAACGGAATAGTATTTGACATTTGTCTGCCCATATCTTTATCTCTTTCCCTTTGCTTGTGCTCCTGTTTTATCAGATACCAGCTCTTTCTCTCGGTGTCTAGGATGAATCATCAGTGCAGAAAAATACTGATGTAGTCTTGATTTCTATAGCAAAATACTCCTTATCTAGGAACAAAGTGCGTGACAATGAATGCAACTTCTAAGGATGTATTGTATTTCTAAATATTATATATAAGCATATGTGTGGGAGGTGGCTTTGAAATTTAGACTACTCCATCAGAACAAAAAAGTCTGAGTAATGCTAAATGCATTCATGATGTTTCTTTTTTTTTCTTTTGTATTTTTTTTCTTTTTTTTTTTGTTTTGTTATCATTGTTTTTATCCTGCAGAGAAATTATTACTAAGGAACTGACTTCCATCTTGGTTGCAAAATTGATTATGTTCTACCCTTGGAACAATTTAAATTAGTTGTGCTGGGGGCCTGAAATAAAATGTTATTATAGCAGAAGAAATTCTCAAGGCTTCATGTCCTAAGCTAATAACAAGTCCTGTCAAATAAAGCCTATCCATCCCTTTTAGTCTAAACAAATACTCCAGTTTCAGTTTCAGAAAACATTTGCCATTTGAGCAAAATTGGTTTGGTTGTTAGGATGTTTTTAAGCAAAAGTAGGGACCAGCAAGGTTCCTTTCAAAAGGCAAAATCAATGGAATAAATGACATTAACATGTGCAACTGCAGTCTGGTGCATACGACAGTATTAAACATTTTTGCAATAAAAAGCCATCGGCCTGGAACAGCTCAGCTTTCTAAGCTGATAACATTTTAGTGAGAAAATAACTTTAATAATCCCTCTGAACATCATATGCATGCACAAATTATTAGATTAGACTGTCCTAGTTATTTGGTTATTACAAGGCTTCTGCAGGAATCACACCCAAGCCACAGGAAAACACCAATTAAAAAACTCCAGAGCCTGAAGATAGCATAATTACCAGAGGAAAATCAGTTATTAAACAATAATATTTAAAATAAATGGTGGTGTTGAAAGGCTTTTCCAAAATATGTTTTAATAATAAGTTTGTCTCTGTTAAGCCTTGGAGATAAATAGACTATCCAGTATAAAAACAGGAACTTCTCTTCCAATTAAAACACTGTTCACAGCAAGAAGGGGGACAGAGTGAATCAGGGAACCCTATGGCTTTGTAGTTTCTGAATTGAACCCCAAGTTAATTTAATTAGATTCTTCTTCCCTATATTTTTCTCTTCCCCTTCCTCCCCCCTTTCAATGCATGACCTGGTTTTTCAAATCAGTTTGGCCAGCAGGTATCCTTTATCATAATTCCCTCTCCAGTGGGCAGAAATGGATACTTCCAGAGAGCCTTCATCCCTATGGCCAATCAGCCTCTAAAGTGGATGGGTTGAAGTCTTCCCTGGAGCTCCCTGTCTGTTCAAATGGTGAACTGAATCCTCCATCTATCACTCACATGGCTGAGGACCTTTCCTCGGACAGCAGCTTGAACAGAGAGCAAATAACTTCCCAATCAAATAAAGTGTTTCTCCATTCTAGCCAGTGAGTGACAAGATACGAGAGGCAACTAAGGCATAGCTCTTTTTCTCCTCTTCATTGAAACAAAATTCAGGAGTTTTGCTTTCTTTTTTTTGTGCACAACAGTTCCCATTTGAGCTTTAAAACCCCTTCTATTCCCATCCTTTCTCGTGGCCTACTATTCATATTGTTGGAGGTAGAAGAGATGCACCAAAATCCTATTAGGCTTGGAAAGGCATTTAAGGTGTATTTCCCTCTTCCTTGATGAGTGCCGGTGCCACAGATCTTCCAAGAGAAAGATTGGCATGATTTCGTTTTGCTGTTCCTGCAGTTACTGTGGCATTTCTTCAAAGGGCCCAAGGCTGTCAGTATGTGCCTGGTGGACTCTGAATAAACTCCTGTGCACAGTCCTTAGATGTTCCTATTGTAGCTCCCAAATCATGTTTGACCCAGGTTGGAGCTAGGTACCTCCCTGCACATAGAAAGGGGGATTCTGGGCATGAGCAGAACTCAGCTGCCCAGAAAATGTCGAAGTTAAACAGTGAAGGACCTGCTGAACTTGAGTCATCTCCAGAGTTGAGCAGCAGCTGAACAAGGGCAAAGTGTTTGGACTTGAGCACTTAGATCTTTTCTGTATCTGTGATCAAAGGGACTGGATAGAGAGGAAAGATGAAACAAACACTTCCCTCCAGTTAATTTTTATCCCTTTGTACAGCTACAGGGTGAAAAAGAAAAGAGTAAACACTTGTGAGAACTGGATTGCTAAGGCCAAGAGGGGAACGTTGCTTGAGTCAAGTTGAAAGAAGGAGCATACTATGATACAGCAAATTACTTTACAGGCCATCAGACCTAATGCAGTCATGAGAATTCACCTGCCCTGTAAAAGTGGGTTATTTTCCTCAGGAAAGAGATTGTGAGGTTTATTGTAGCAATGGAAAATCAGTGCCAACACACCTGCTGCATGGCAACACCAGTGCCAAGAGGAATATTGACTTTCAGCCTTTCTGAAGATATATTGAGGAGTACTCAAAAAATAACAGCCTTCAGATAAGAATGCAGAGAGCTTCCCAAGAGCTCAGCAGATCCTCTTTGGAGACCATTCTGTGCAGCCAAACATGCAGGGCAGCTCTGACAGTATTCACTAAGGATAAGAAGCTTTTGCTTGATGATGCTCTGTGCACCCCTTCCTCTGGTAAAAGCACATTAATATTGGCTGAATGGCACTGATGGATTTTGATGGGATGTGCATGAAAATGAGTGTGGTGAGCATATTTGTTGAAGAACCAGGCCCTGCTTGTGGCTTTTTCTAAGCTCTTTTGCAGTTAGTGGGCAGCTGGGGATGTCAAACAGATGTGGATTTGTTAGAAACAGGAAGCTCTGTCAGCTCTGTTCCTTTGCTCCCCTCCCACCTTAACGCCACTTAAGGTAATTTGTACCTAGGACATGACCTTTGTGAGTAGGACTGAGTGGCTGCGATGCCCTTCCTCCTTGCTGCCCTCACAGCTCAGACTGAGCCTGGGCTGCTCTGGCACACTAAGCACGTTAAAAAAGCACACTTTAAATCATAATTTCCACACCTTAAAGTGTTTTTGTGTAGGAGTTTTCTGCACTTAAGCTTCCTGATATGCAATCGATCAAAGTCATGGCTCCTGAAATAACTTCAAGGTTCAAGGTATGCTTTAGGCAGAGTAAGTGCTGCAAAATTGGCAAATATGTTTACAACATAAACATTGTATTGACAACTTAAGCAAAAATCTCTCTTGCAGCTGCATGTGCTGAAACATCTCCTTTGCCCTCCCCTCACCTTACCCATGAGTGTGGCCTGCTCTGAAGAAACCTAAATCTGTTTTCTCTTCACTGCTTTTTATTATGTACAAAACCAAGCTGACAGCAACAGCCAAGAAGGAGCAGGCACTATTATTGCACATTTTTTCCCTGCCTATCTCTCATTCTTCTCCTGTTGTGTCCGGCAGTGATACAGATATGCATTTTTTGCAAAATGCCATTTGTAGAATGTTGGTGATGCAGAGTCTTCTCAGGAAAATTCTTCTGGGTTTAAGCAGTTCTGTTGAACAGTCAGCAATGTGGATTTGGGAAGGATGATCAGAAGTCTAAAACATGGATTAAGATTTCATTCAGAGCTCTGTCACTGGCTCCTGCTGAAAACCTGGGCAATATTCTTACCATATACACACCTTAATTTCCCTATTTGTAGAATATTTCCCTACATTGCAGATACCCATTGAGAAGCAGGCGGATTATCTTCTTTAAGACTTGTCGTTAAGATCTTTCAGAGGAAAGAGGCAGAGCAATACTCCTTTTTTTAAATACTTGTAATTTGAAATACTCCTTAGTCTTTGAGTCTCATTAGATGCAATCTACTCTCTGCTAACTTGTGATGTTCCATGCAAAACAGTTCTCTAATTTTCTTTTGTTTATTTTATTTTCTACCTCCACCATAATTGCAACTGATTAAATGTCAGTTCATGTGAGAAACATGTAACAGGGTTCACCAGCCAGGCAAGTACTTCCCCATAGCTCTAACATGATGGAGCAAGTGTAAATGAAATTTCTGACATCTATTAATAACTTATCAAACTGAAGGGGAGCTCTTAAATATAACATGAAGTGTGTCTCTTTGTATTTCTAGCCATGTGTGACTCTCCTCAGAAACTTAATGGGGGGTTTAGACTTATTAAGTGGTAGAATTTTTCAAAAGATTTGTTTATTTATACTGATGTGAATACTGGGCAATATGGCAATACAATCCAGGCTTCTGTACAGGACCAGCAGACTCTTCTTTTGATCTAAAAGGAGTCGAATCTGTGTAACATGTGCTGAGTCATAGTGGAAATGGAGGTTGTAATGACCACGTGGATATAAATGATGTAGGTGTGAATTCCTACATCTACGTTAGTAGCAGGAACATTGTATTCTTACAATGGTGTAAGAATATTTAGTGCTGGGAAGAAACCTGGAGGTGAGCTACTATTATCTTAGACTTACCAGTAAGGCAAATGCCCACAGAATGATTCAGGAAAGATACATGTTCATTTCCAATTAAGCAGATAGAATTCCTGGCTTAGGCAGTTTATTAAAATCTCCTGAAAGAGTTATAGTTTGACCCTGATCTTCATGACTTAAAATTCTGACCAATGTGTTTTCTGAGCTTCCTTAGAACTTCGAGAGAGAGAGAGACTGGGGGTGGGGTGGGGGGTAACATGACTCACTTCAAAGCTTTGTTCTTCTCCAGCTACTTATGGAACTGACGGGGGGAAAGCTATATAGGTTGTTATTTATATGTAGGCTGTTTTCTTCTCTTGCGTAGGCTGACTCGGTTTTGCAACTTCTTTTAAGTTACACAAGTCAGCTGAGCATGCCAGAATTGCCTGAGAATCAGAAAAACTGTTCCATTTTTCCCTTCCTCTCCCACCTCTGACATGTGCTGGGACCAGCCTGGGGAGCTTGGGATTGTGCAGTGACTATGCCAGGTGTCCCCAGAGTTGGAGGGACAGCAGAAAAGAGGCACTGGGGCACCAGGTCTGTGACTTTGCAAGAGAGACAATCCCAAGCCAGAGCTTTGAAGTGGATGTCCCTTTACATTCTTCTCACAATGAGGTGCCACAAGGGATTAAAAGTTTTAGCTGAACTTAAAAATTACCCATGTTTCATCAGAACATGAATAAAACAAGAAAAATTAATTTTTAATTATTTTTTTTTAATGAACAAAAGTCAGAGCAACTAGATAAGACTAAGCAGGGAGTGCAAAAGTTCATGCACAGCTCTCCTCCCACCTACTGTGTCCTCAATTACAGCCATCCCAATGATTTTAAGTGACAGAAATCTCAGTTTGGTCCCCTCTGGGCTTTCAGGAAATTATTTTGGTCATCATCTCTGAGAGTTTCTCAGTGCAGTTTCTCCAGATCCCATATCATTAAGGCTTTTGAGCTTTCTCTGTTTGAGCAGGATTAGCACTTCCCCAAGGATGCAGAAGTCTCTCCTCCTTGTAGGTTGTTCAGCCTCATCTATTTACTGTTTTACAGACACAGTATATGACACAAACTAGGAATACACACACACAAACATACACACAAAGAGAAGTAAAGGGACTATACCATCAGTTATACATTTGCAAATAGAAATAGGCAAACCAGAAGTTATCTGGTCCTTACTTCCTGCACAGATGAGCAGTCTTCACTGTGAATCTTCACTGAGCAGTGGTGATATCCTCAGTAGCTCCCTCCAGGATTGTTAGCTCCCTCCTGGTTGTCTCCAGCCTTTTCATAAGGTGAGCATTCCCGTGTCAGTATCATGAAGCCATTCTGGCAGCAAGATTTTGCTTGCCACAGAGCAACAGAGTTCAACAAGCCTTGAGCATGTGATATCAGAGTGGCCTGGAAACCATTCCCTTTCCTTGTGCTGCAGTGCTTTGAACCTCGAGGGCCATCCAGCAGCCTGTCTGAGAGGTGCCTGTGCTGTCCTTCAAAGAGCTCTCCATCTGTGCTCCAGACTGCTTCTGCCACTGCCACGGAGTGCTGTGGGTGCTGCTGCTGCTCAGTGGTGTGGGGTTGCTTGGAGAGTCTCTGGCTACTTTAACTACAGCTGCAGACTGCAGAACCAGTGTAGCCACCACGGCTTTAGAAAAGGGACGAGGAAAAAGGAGCAGTTTGTAGGAGTAAACACTGGCCTTCAGGCTAAGCAATCAAATAAACTTCAGAAAAGAATTTTCCTGTTATGAAAGTCCAGTACTTTGGCTCAAAGTTAAGTTGACAAGTGAATGTAGATGTGCTCCATACATGAGACTGCATGGCTAAAAGGCTTCTGCACAAACATCTTCCAGTGAGAAGCGATGGTGTTCTTGGTTATGGCTTTGATTATATATTTGTACTGAGTTCCCAACTATTGTGACTCAAAATGATTTCACTCAGCCTGAGTGAAACATGTGATGACACTGTTTTGAACAAAGCTCTTGGTATCAGAGTCCTGGAGACAGTTTTACATTACAGCATGAGTCAGAAAGTTCTCAGATTTATAGCTCAGGTGAAAATGAAATTATGTGAAAAACATGATAACTGCAAACAAAACCTTAGTACAAGACTCTGCTTGGAAGGAAAGGCTCAGAATTTGGGACAAGAAATTTTTACTCTAAATCAGCAGAGTTTTGTTTTTGTCCTTTGAATCACTGAGGAGACAATTGTGCAGCAGCCCACCAAGTTATTGCCATAATCAAAATATGCATCAGAAAATGAGCATGAAAGGTGACTGTCTCTTCTGTGCTTAAGTAGCCTTGTGAGTCCTTGTAGGTGTTCCTGCTGGTTCCACATGAACACAAAAAAGGGAGCCTGCAATGATGAGTTCCTCTGCAGGTTTCTCCTGCTGCCTTTTTTTTTTTTTTTTTTTTTTTTCTTATTTTCTTTTTTTCTTTTTCTCCAGGGTTGGTCTTCCACAAAGGGATTGAAAGCACAACATAACAATATAAATTGATCAGCTATCTCTGGCTGGAAAAGACAGGGAGATCTTGATTAGGAAGTACTACAGAAAAGGGGATAAAAAGATCACAACATTTCAGAGAATATGAATAGGAAAAACAGGGAAGAAGGTTCAGGCCAGTAGTTTCAAACTGTGCAGGTCTGTGCACCACAAAGCCTGGTGCTCCAGGAGCCCTCAGGCCCAGAGTTTTCTCCAAAAGAGGTGGTGCAGGTGGCTGGTCTGTAGCTGGTTAGTGGGACCCAAGAGTGGGTCAGGCAGGTGCTTGGTTGGGAGAGTCCATGGGAAAGTATGGATCCCTCAGCTTCTTCCACCATCTGAAGTGAGGAGAAAAACAGAGGTCTGGGCATCCAACCTTGTTTCACCACAGGCAGTGTTGATCCCAGGTCCTGGGCCCACAGGCTCAAGCTGATTTGGGTGTGTGATAGGCACATTTACATGCGCCAGTGCCGATCCCTCTAGGATATGGAAACTGATTCAGTTAAATTAAAAAAATAAATCTTTGCATGAATCTTGCTAAATGCTGCTGTTCATTCCCCTTTATATGAATTCCATTTCCCTTCCTCTAACCTGCCCTCTTTATCCCATTTTCTTTCTTTGTGTTTATTAATAGTCAGACCATCAATTTCATTCAACGTACATTCTCACCTTTGCCATATTCTATTATTCCCATTATACATCCTCTTTCAATTCTGCATTTCCTTAAGTGCTTTACTGTACATGAAATGTGACTCACACTTACATTTGGAATTGGACCATGTTATCCTGCCAAACCATTTTCTTTGACATCAGCTCAGCTTCAAGATCTGTTTTACAGATGTTTTTATTTTTAATTTTAAAACTTTTTTTCAAAGATAGAAAGAGAAGAAATATAAAAAGACCAAAGAATTTTCAGACTGTATATACAGATCTATTTATTATACCATTATTGTCAGTTACAAATTGCTTAAATTATCCAAATACAAAGCATTTTTCCCTTTCCAGTTGAATCAGATGAAAGAAGCAATTGAGAATCCAGAGCCAGAAGATATGCTAGATAAGAATGATAAGTGGCTCAGTAATAGTAAGTAACTGATCAAGTAATAGTCAAGAAAGAAGCATGTGGAGTTACTGAGTAATGTAACAACCCACCCATTCTCAGATTTTTTTTTAGTGTAATCTTATATTTATTATTGATAAGGCAATTTTCCCTGACCAAGGCTTGCTCTGATTTTCCCATCTCTAATCTAGAGAGACTAGCACTCATAAAAATAAACAAATGCCTTTTCCCACCAGATTACATTGCTGAAAGTCCTAGGAAATCCAGAATTTAGGAGTATGATCTTAGAGAAGAATTAGAAAGTTAACTCTCTTTTCACAAACAGCAGAGACCAAAAGTGGAAGAAAAAAAGCCATATTGCCCTAGGCATCCTTTTATCATTTTAGGTTTTTGTTGTTTGGTTCAGTGAATTGGATCACTTTTAGTGGTTCACTTAGTTGTGACTACAACAGGAAATACAGCCCAGAGAAGATGTTGTAGAATGTTCTGAAGTCAGGTGAGATTTAACACAATTTTGGTGCTATCTAATGAAGACATAACACCTGAGCATGTATGTATAGCTGCACATGTTCTTAGTATTGATCACAGTAGCTGCCCTGCCATACTCCACTTCTGTGGTCCTTACCTGCTTTACTTGGAGGGAGAAGATTTGTTCCTATTGCTACAAAAATGAAATCCTGAGTTGTTATTTGATAACAGTCATGCACTGAGTCAGTTAACTCTTCAAAGGTCAGTGAGTAATGCAATTTGGTGCAATTCTTCCTAACTGAATGGCAGAGGTAATAACTGAACCTGCATGGCTGTGGCTGAGCTGAATGAAGATTACTTTTCACCTGAGGCAACTAAAGAACTTTTGGATCTACAAACAAAAGGAGTTTTCTAAAGCTGAGTTAACAAAAAAAAAAAAAAGAATCAGAAAAGCATAATCACAGCAGGAAAGCTGGCCTTACAGAAGTAGGCACTCTGCTGTGCTCAGATACATACCACTTTGAATCCTGATTTCAAGTGAATCTTAAATATAAATGCTTCTTTGGTCAATATCAGCATTTGACTCTATGAATTTAATGACATTGTTCAAAGATCAGGCCAGTGGTTCTTGCTAGCAAACATGCAATCTTTCTCAGTTTTTTCTCCTCATTTTTATCCAACCTCTCATCTGCTGAAAAATTTACCCCTTAGAGTCCAGATATTCAAGTGAGCATTTAATGACATTAAAGAAATATTATCTGTTGATTTCACTGGGAAGGTAGAGCAAAATCTCGTTGTAAACAAGACCCAAGACTGACATTGTCATCTATCTGCAAGGGCTGACAGGATATGTTTTTACCAGTGTCTTAATGCAGCCACAAATAATTCTCAATTTGCACTGAGCTCAGCTCATGTGTGGGGGTGTTTCTGTGTGATAAATATCTTTCAATTACTTAGCAATAAGAAGCTGCTTCCTTGTAGCAGAGACATCAATCCTTATTTGTCACCTTTGTAAACCGATCACCATGGCTGCACCAATCTGTTGATTACTTTCTTTGGTTCATACACGAGAACATTACAAATATTGGTATTATTTATTTTATTTCTGCCAATATCTTGCTGCATTTACAAGCCAAATGAAGGGCTCTGAGATGTGCTATGATGGTAGGGCTGTGGTAACCTGTGGGGGCCATGTGAGCGCAGAATCCTAGGGTTTTTGTGGAGTTTTTGTGGGGCAGGAATATTTCTTCTCCCTTTGAGTGTAGAAAGCTTTATTAGAAATCTGGTTGGTTTTCAAGGGATGAAACAATACTTAATCAACTGGTTGTAAGTGCTTATTCAAGACCAGCTTCTTGAAGACAGAAGAAGACTAAGCATACAAAGTGAGACCAAGGAAAAGAGAAAAGATGTGCAGAATACAGGGGATGAAAAGCTGATGTTTGGTGTTGCAGGTTTATTCCTGTGACAGCTGAAGCACAGACTGTGGGTGTTGCTGGCCTCTCTGAAGTCTGACCAAGCAGGCATTGGGTGGTGTGAGGGGCCTCTTGGTCTCCAACACTGCTGCAGAGCATGCACTTGTTGGCCAGCTCAGCCATAATCTTTTCACCAAGAGGGCAGAGAGACACAACCAGGCTGAAGAGTTGCAAGAGCCACAAATTGCTATTTACACACAGTGTTAAAGATGTGTCTGAGCTGGTGGGAGACATGTCCCCAGCCTGTTCCTCCCCAGTGTTTTTCATGATCAGGGCAATGAGAAAAGTCAGCAGTGCCCGGGTGCATGCCAAAGTCATAATAAACAATAAGTAGAGAAAATTGCACTTTTCCCCTCTCATTTCTCTAGAGTTTCAATCTGTTTCCACTGGGGGCTAAGGCTCTGCTCAATCTCAGTTGCACTCTACCATAGTTTACAAGGCATGAACTCAACACAATTCTTGGCGGGGCCACCAGAACCTCCAGTCTCCAAATAATTTAGCATTTCAGTTCTATACTGTGTTAACTATTTCTACAGGGGCCTGAGCTGGGCTTGAACTCCTGAGATATGAGACATTTCCAGACATTATTATCATCTTAGAAGTGTTACAACATGCAGTTGACTATCAATTTGTAAAAGTGGGCTTTTGACCCTGGTTATAATTTCAGTTTGTCTGGCTTGGTGCTCGTTGGCAGAGGTCAGCCTGTCCCTGCATCATCAATGCACAAGAAAATCTCAGCGTTTGCTCCCAAGCTGAGCACCAGCACCATTTTCTGTCCAAATCACAAGCCTTTGCTTTCTCAGCTGTGACCTGCTCTGTTAGAAAAAGTGTCTTAAGCTATCACTCAGACTTCTTTTTCTTTGTCTGCAAAATAGTCATACTATTTTTAGAGAAGTTGAGGGCTTTTGAATCACAGAATCACAAAATGGGTAAGACTGGAAGGGACCACAGTGGGTCATCTGGTTCAAGCTCCCTGCTCAAGCACGATGAAGTGGAAATGCTGCATCCTGTCTTAAAATTTACGCTACAGAAAGAATGAATTCTCACAAATTGGAAACACAAGGCGACTACATCATATGATTGCACAAAATGACACATGATGAGAATGCCAATACTTCACATGGCCTTGGGAAAAAAGCCTAAGTCGTATTGGCTTCACCAATCTGCAAACTGATTTTGTATTCATGGCATTACATTTTTCAAAGATGGAAATACACCATTGGGAAGGAAGATCATAATGTGTCAATAGACACTGCCTATGCTAAAAAAGAAATATTTTATTGCTTTTCTAAAGTGGCTTTACCTAGAAGACAAGTTTACTCTTTTTTTTTTTTTTTTTTTTTTTTTTAATTCCTGCAGTTTCTTGGGGTCCAGCCCCACTCTGAAGTTGGGGAGCATCTTGCTTTCTCTCTTCAGTGGGAATTGGATGGAACTGGCACAGAGGTAGCTGTGACCACTCACAAACCAGCCTGTATTTTTGGCATCTTGACTTGGTTATAACAACAAAAACAGCTAGTAGGCCTACTAGTGAATGTTGTTACAAGCCTGTGATCACCTCTTCTGGCCCCTGCCCAGGGGGCTCTCTGAACATCTTTGGAAATACCTTAACTCGCTGATCTTCTTCGAAGACTTGAAGAAAATTTTCCTTTATCTTTGAAGGAAAAACAAACCATAAACATTTCCCATACATTTCCTGGCTTGAATGCAGTCAGCATTTATTTCTGCATCAGCAGTGAGTGGGAGGTTTAGCATCTCATGACTTGGCAGAACCAGCAATAGAAATAGAGCAAAAATGTTTGGATGAATAGTTTATTCACTAAAAAAAAAGGCAATTTTGGGTGGCTGGAACAACTTGTGAATCCTTGCTGAGCAAGGTGGACACTTTCATATGGAATCTAAATAATAGAGAGAGGTTAGTAGTATCTTTTTTCACCCCGTTTAAATTAAAAATTTCTTGCTAGTTTCTTGTTTTGTTTTGAAAATTGCCCACTTTTCATTTAAAGTAGCTTTTGTTTCAGTTTTGATTTAAAATGATACTTTGTTCTATTTCCACCTTCCTCGTCTGAAAAATTCTTCGAAACCTTTGTCTCCAAGAGTTTATTTTCATGCATGGGAGAAGTTAATTTCATAGTAGCTGAAAATTTTATTCGTTAAAAAACCTTGCCTAGAATATGGCGTTGTGTAAAAACAGAAGTTTGTGGCTTCATATCTCAAGTAAAAGCTATTTTTCATAGATTCTACCTACCAAAATAAATGAATATATGTTTTGTAATACAAACAAAGTACCTTTCACTGCATGTTGAAGTTATTTTCACAGTTCAGAACCCTGGGAGTGGGTGGATGTGTCTTTATTTCCATTTTACACTCGTTTGAGAGAAGCAGAGAGTTAAAGCAGTTGTCTGGATTCTCATGAGACTGGCATTGTAGCAAAAACAGAACTCATATTTGGGTTGATTCAAAAACGTCAACAAATGACAGCTGCTGAGCTGCAGGACCCATGACCATGTTTTCCCCGGGATTCTCTCCACACAGGCGCTCTTCATTCTGGTGGTGACACGCGGCACTGGGCCGAAAGGGGCCTGAGAGCTGTGGGAGAGTCATGGTGACAAAATAAAAAGAGTTTGAGAACTGGAAGGTTTAATCCCCTCAAGTCCTTCCCAAACAGTGTAATTCTCCTTGTACTTTTATTTCCAGGAACTTCACTGGGGTCATTGGTGCTACAGCAGTGTATGGAGAACAAGCTGGTCTTTTTTTATCTAGTGGGTATGGCCAAATAACAAATGAGGAAAATTATGAAGGGAAAGAAGCAGCTTTGTCACATTTACTATACTTAGCCTTACCATACTTGGCTCTTGATGCAGACAGCTCTAATTCAGAAAAAGTTCCCTCATTAGCTGGCCCTAAAACATTTACAAAGCATCTGAATAATTGATTTAATTTATGGTTTTATTGGTGGGAGCCATTAAATCCCCTCCTCCCAAACAGCATTAGGGAGGAAGCTTGGCAACATGCAGTAAAAAATGGAGCAGCTATTTAAAGAAAGAAAAGGACAAGAAAATCTTATTGAGCTTTCTGAACAAGATAACACTGAACAAGGCAGAGTTTCCAAATATCCACTTCTAAAAGTATTTTATAGTAAATGGAGCCAGTGTACTGTTAATGTTACAGGCTTTTCAGTGGAAGTTTTACAAGGTCTACCTTTGAAACAACCCCACTTATTTTTTATTTTATGCATGCTAACTTAATAATGTGAACTTGGAATTTGTATTGTTGCTGGATTCTGTGCTGCAAGTGAAGTTACGGGAGAGGTGGCAAATGCTGAGGTAACAGTCTCTATTACATAAGGCTCATGTGGGGTCATTTCTATTATTCTGCTCTGCTCTGATTAGGATTACATCAAGGTATTGGCTAACAGAAATAAGTCATAGGCTTTATCTAGCCCAAGTTAGTGTATATCAAACATACATGTATACCTGAAATAGCCTTCCCGAACTCCAGTCTTGGTCAAAAAGGAGAGACTGGCATTTTTAGGGTACAGTTTATTTGACTATAGTGTAAGATCTATGTTCCACTTAAAATAATTTTGTCCTAAAATTGCTTGTGTAGCAGTCTGAATTGCTGCTAGCATAGTCCAGGGTAAGGGAGCAAAATGGACCTTTGCATAATATCCACAGATGTTTTATTCAGCTGCACGGTGAGATGTTCAGGTCCCAGCAGCCACACATGGAGGGTCCAGCTTTCCCCCTGCAGGGGTCTGGGGGCTAAGCCTGGTCTTGGGGCAGTACAAAGATGAGGGCCAATCAGGGAATAGGGAAGGAGTGGCTCAGGGACATAGGAACAGACAGGAGTAGGGGAAGGAGCCAATGGGGTCTAACAGCTTTTTGAGGGAAGATTCTTGTGTCTCCCTAGACCAGGGAATGTCCCCCCAGGGTCTCCACATGCTTGTTTCTTAGCATTAATTGAAAAAAATCCCCACATGTACATAGTGCTTTTTAAGTCAGGTGAGAAGAAACCTCCAACAAAAAAATCAGTCAGCACTGTCCTACATGTACCTGGCAGTGAGTATGGAGCATGAAGCGTGAGCATGGTAGTTAAGGAAGCTGGAGAGAGAGGCCGATGCTATAAGCCTTTAAGTTGAACAAACATATGCATTTTAATTCTTTACTATGATCTGGGAGAAAACCCCCTAGCTCATAGCATTGGTTTTGAGTTTGATGGAACAACCTGCCTGAACAATGACGTGAGTACGCTTTCATGATTTACTCAGTTTTGCAGACTCCAGCTTCTCTGAGTGTGTCAGAAAATTCCATAGGTTTTTAGGCTTTGGGCAGCGCAATTCTGTATATACTGAGGGTTCATAGGTAAGCTACATAAATTGATTTGAAAACAAAGGTGCCGGCTTTTACTCATTGCAGGATTTTACCGTTTATTTATTTTTAGTATGGTGCTGGAAGCAATTGCTTTCTGTTTTCTCATTTAAAGCTGTGCCATGGTGTGGCACTGGCCAAACAATGGAACAAGCTATGTATCTGCCAAGGATATCGTGATTCTCTGATTCCAGCCCAGCGGGCTGGAGTTAAAATAATCCAGCTGGCTCAGCAGCTATGTGGATGCCATTTATGGTAGCACAGTATAAGTGGCAGGACGAATAACTCAGGGCTTCCTTTTTCATTTTGCTTTCTCTGCTTTAGCCCCACCAGGACAGGATTTGCACAGTCAGAAATGCTGATTCTTCTGACTTCAGCTCCTTGTATTGTGCTGTCTCTGACAGCACAGTCCAGCTGTTTATTCATGTTTAATACATCTCCTAAGGGCATTTGTAAAGGAAACAAACTGCCCCTTTAAGAAAAGCAGCTAACAACCTAATCTCAGCTGCATTTTACACAAATTATGGTGACTTGATTCCTACTGTGCCTCAGCCTGTGGCACAGAGCGTCTGGGACGCTGTCGAGTTTTCTCTGGTTTTCACAGCTGCTCAGAAAAGATGTAACTTGTACAATTTTTTATATGTGGGGGAGTGAACTACATACCTGCTGTGTATGTAATTGAAAGGAACAGATTCATGGTGTCCCCTCAGCCTGCTACATGTCAGCCTGTGTGAGCTGCATGGTGGGCATTGCCACGTGGAGCTGCACTGCTGCAACAGAAAGGCATGTTCCTCTGATGCAGGCTGAATAACAGTGATTGGCTCCTCTAAAATGTCATTCTCAATGTTCAGGATCTGCAGGATGAAGCTCTGTATCCTTTCTGTTCTGCTTTAAATGCCAGTTCCTCTGCTCATATTGCTTTCTCAAGCACATAGTGCAGTATATTCCATTTGACATTAACAAAAGATCTTTTATGGACTTTGAAAAATCATGCTATTCAAGCACATGGCAAATAGGAGCAAAACCTATTTGCACCTAAAGGTGCAATTTACACCTAGAGGTGTGATTCCTTCCATCACAGAATGGTTGTCCAGCCAGGAGAGTGAGGTCATTTTGAATAGTATGCAAAGGATAGAAGTGGAGTTTTCCAAGGTGGAGATTTGATCTCCTTAACATTGTCAGGAACACAACATCCTTTTCTGCTGCCTTTTCAGACCACTATACGTTTTGACTGCAATGAAATGCTTTGCCTGCAGTTATTATCTAAATGTTTATAACATTTTGGGGTTTAGGTACAATCCATTTTGCTTATCTTGATTCATCTGTATGGGGTGCCATGGGTTCTGTCAAACTGAGGTGACCTTGAGTATCTGAGACATCTCCAGGGCACTGGTTAATGTGGGAGGCTGAAGATTTGTGCTCTGCTGAATTAGCAAATGGATGCTAGGTACATAATGTGTCAATTTGTGATGCTGTTATTTAGACAACTGTGTAAAGCCCCAGGTGCCTCTGCCTACAGAGGTGTTCTAAGCTCCTCCTTACAGACATGTGAAGAAGAAACTCTATTTGGGTGTTATTAATCTCATTGGAGAGAAGACGTAAAACAGTTCAAATGCCTTGCATCCTAGATATGCCCATTTTTCTTCATTCCTTGATTTATTTATGTCAAAGTAGTTTATGCAACTAGCTCACGTGTACGGCGTAGACATTAAGTCAGATCATTGTAATTCCACTCAGGAGGTAATACCTGATAAACAAAAGAGACAACCTGCTGTTACCTAATCATAAGATCTCTGCTTAAAAACTGCAAGACTACAAAGAAAGGCAGAGACCAAACACCTATGGAGAATCTACCTTTGATATGCATAGTGTGTAGCTCATTAATTGGCTACTGTTCAGCCCAGGGTGGGTAATATGATAAACATCTTGTGACATTGCAGAGCTGTAATATATGTGATTTTACTGTGGACCAGTCAATTCAAATCAGAATAGATTTTTACTAGAACAGAGGCAGCTGGTATTTGGGTATTTTTAGTAGATAGTATCTATGAAGATTTATTTTTCTTATAGAGATGTTGAGTAAAGGTCTCAGGCAACTAAGATGGAATATTTAATTGGTAAAGTTGTATCAGCCAATACAAAGGAATATCCTGAGTTTACTTTGATGTTGTGGATACCAAATATAGCTAATTAAGCATTATGGTAATTGGTTCATAAAAATTTTAAAAGGTGAAACCTAAGAAATTTCTACAATTGTTTTTCAGTAGGTTTTTTATTATATCTTGTATTTTTATTAATTTTTCCAAACTTTGATGGCAATGATAGGAACACTTGTATTTTGTTAAAGTAACCCTGATCTTTCTCTAAAGGCAATAGCTCATTTGTGTATTCTTTATGGACACTCATTTTCATTAGTAGTTGAATTATGCATTTTTTATCAGCCAATGAGCTAACAAATCAAAACACAGAATAAGAAAAACCCACCTCATGGAACTCATGCTGTGCAAAAAAATGTGTTTATTTTTTTCACATCGATATCCTCAGCTTAGGAAGTAGTTTGGGATATAACATGCTGTGTCCTATTTCTTTCTAGGTCTCCTATGTAAAAGCTATCGATATTTGGATGGCTGTGTGTCTTCTCTTTGTCTTTGCTGCTTTGCTGGAATATGCAGCAGTCAACTTTGTGTCACGGCAGCACAAAGAGTTTCTGAGGCTTCGGAGAAGGCAAAGAAGACAAAACAAGGTACAGCTGCTCTCTGCCTGGGGTGTCTGAATGTGCCCTGACAACCCTGCTCATGTGCAGGGGATTTCTTACCTCACTTCTTGCCCTTACAGGAGAGTCTTTTTCTAAAGTTTCCTTTTGAGTGATTTACTCCTTGATAAAGAGCTCATAGTTGGCTGCTGGGTTTATTTGCAGTATATTAAGTTATCAACAAATGTCAGTAATTGGTCACCAATTCCAAGAATTTTCTTCTCTTCGTGCAACTGCTGAGGTAGCCGGACAAATACTGTGCTACTACGTGGCACCACCAGTGGATAAGGAACTGTTGGATGCAATGACACAGATAGAGGAATTATATTATCCAGGTGTGCTGTCATCAGAACATGCCTGAGATCTGTCTTTTCTAGTGCTGCCCTAGCGATGCTAAAATGGGAGATTCCCTAGGATAGCCCATTGCAATGATCTGCAGTTCTGCCCTGACTTTTACACCACTAGCAGCTGGTATCTTTCCCAGCTGAAACCAGGAAACATGGCCATTTTAAAAAGGGAGAAGGATTAGGAGAATTTCCTCTCTGGATTCTGTCATTTCACAGTTTGTGATTGACGCAAACTTCAAATTTTTAGCAAAAGACCTCTTTGTGAGTGTCACTACCACATAATTTTATGCCAGTGACTGACATATAGAAGAGGGGATTGTTTGTAACCTAGATGTCTGTCTAGAAATAATTTTAGGAAGACTGTCCATCTGTCCTGGGTTGTTTTATTGTTTTATTTTCCAGTAAATGGGAAGACAAGAGTAGACTTTAAATTGAGTTTTATTCAAGTCATGATCATTCACATGTCTAGAGAATCTGGAACTATAAACTCTACATATATATTTGCTAGGTGAAGTAAATATTTGCTTGAGCTGCATGAGTGCTTCAAGCCACAAATAATGGTTTCTTTTACAAGAGGGATGACAACAAAGGCACAGGGCATTTGTGTTTTGACAGGTCTGTCTAATAAATGTTCTGCAGCTAATGTAATATTTGATGGATACTCTGGGAAGAAAGCGTTCTCTAGTTTAATATTATTGTCAGATGAATTGAGATTCCACTGAAGATTAGATTACAGGAGAGAGCAGAGATGCTTGCCTGTCTACAGGCCGCACGCACTGCCACTGGAAGCCTTTGTTTTCCAACCCAGCATGGCAGCATCAGAATCTTCTGTATGGCATCTGTAATTTCATTTTTGGATGCAAGATCTGTTTTAGAGCTGAACAAGTAGCCATCCTTGGTAAGTAACAGTATCTAGTGACATTACTCAAGTTTATGAGATTTTGGACTATGGAAGTGGTCATTCATCTGCTTTGCAAACTATTATTTTGGTGACTGTGAAAAGAAAGTTATTTAAAACCAAATCATCAGAAGACTTGTTTTTATCCTACACAGATTCTTTGCAAAATAGGTAACAACATGATTAAATACAAGGAAATATGCAAATGAGTAAGCGAGACCTATCCATTTGCATAGGCTTGCTTTTTTCCTATGAATCTGGTTGCACAACTTTCAAAATGTTACTAAGGCAGTTTCTTTAGGAGGTATTTTCTGCATCTCTGTACTTGATTTTGTCTCTCACAATTTTCTCAGTTTATTTTGCCTTGAAAGTGATTCTCATTGTTTTGCATGATGGTCTTCTCTAACCAAGCCATTCTTCTCTTTGCCTGTTGTGTGTGTGTGTGTCGTCATGCTGCTGCTGTGGTATTTCCATTCGTGCTGCTGCTATCTATGCTGACACTCTGGGGACAGGCACAGACTGTGGCTGTTGGGAATGAGAGCGTTGAGTCCGTGCGGCGCATGAATGGCTTGCGGAGCAAAGAGTCATCAGCTTACGGGACAGTGAATCAGATCGGCAATTCAAGTTTGAGGGTAAAGCTGTAGTGAGAAAGAGAAAGCAAGAGAGTTTTAGTATGTGCAACGATGCCATAAGTCAGCAAAATGGACCATTTTGGTTGGCATCACTAGCAGTCTCTCTTGCATTCTCTTTGCTAAATGCCCCCACAAAATGCACAATACTGTCCCCAGCATGAACAGCAGTTTCATGTTGTACATTCTTATGGCCCACCCTGATGCTTGCTTTTTACTGTGGCTGGGCTGTGCCACCCCTATTCCAGACCTCTTAAGGAAAGCGCGTGCATGTTCAGCAGCTTGGTCTTGTGTAAAGACAGAGTGAATGGGGTGGGGGGGAGAGGGCCATAGGAAATGCCTTGAGACAGTAAATCCCACATTGCGTCATCTTTCAGATGAGCGTGTTCCAACAGAATGTGGTATGTATAACAAAATGGGTTGTTTTTTTGCTGTGGTATTTATTCCTGAACTGCCAACCTGCAGCCTTCCTCATCGTGATGTCCTGAGCCCTGCTTAGTGGAGTATGAATAGCTATGAATGAAAGAAATATTTCCTTGGTTTCTTTTTATTTGCTTGGAGAAGAGCCATGAAGTTGAAATCTTTGACGCAGTGTAACGTAGCAGATCAGAAGCAATATGATAGCAGCTGATGCATCCAGATTAGGGGTGAGTTGTGGAGGTAATAAAATCAATGATGGAGAAAGAAACAAGCTTAGTGTGCTGCTCACTGCTTACTACTAGAGGCTGAGGAATGAAATATGTTCATTTAAATAAAATGGGACTGGGGTTTTAATCTTTCAGGACTTGATTTCCCAGAACAAAAACATTGTCTGAGCCACTCTTGAGCTATAAAGGGCTTCCAGCTTTGATCAGGCTCTGTAAAGTTGTGTTATTGTAAAATGCAGATGAATTCAGTGAATTTTGTACACTGTAAAGGGACTTAGTAGCTTACAAAATCAAAGCAAAACCCACAGTTCATATTACACAGCAAAATTAAGATAGTGGTTTTACAATGCAATAAATCATTCACTTTCAGAGCCACAACATCAAGCAGTAGAAGAGAGCCTTACTTTCTGGATACTTTCTATTGCAGAACTAATCATATTTACATATATACAAAAACTGAATATAAAAAGAAAAAAAAATCAGGGGCTCTCTGGGAGATATGACCAGTATGAGTATGCTGCCACGGAAAAGCTGATGCAGACAACTAAAAAAGTAGTCCAAGTAAAAACTCAGTGCTGCATATCTCACCAATTACAAAGTGCTGGTAGTTCAGTTGAAGTCATGTAAGTTGTGGGTATCCCCTCCTTTAGGGTAGCATGCAGAAACCTCTCTCTTCTCCTTTAGAATATTGTGCATTACACAGACAGCCAGGGCAGTGCACAGAGGGGCTGTGTCGCTGCAGTGCGTTTGCTGAAGAGGCCTAAGAGCTGGAGCTGCTCTGGTATTGTTTTCCCCTGGAGAACTCCCGTCACATAAGTGATGCACACTTGAGAGGTCAACAGAGGAGACATAGCAAGGCAGAGGTTTCTGGAGCAGTGCTTCAGCTTTCTGTTCAAGAGAAGGATGTTCATGCACAGAAGAGAACATAGGAACAGAGCCTGTGATGCCACAAGGAGCCTCACAAGCAGGGAACCTTGCTTGTTGAGGTATTGCTCACTGAACCAAAGCTTATGTGAATGCAAATGTGAAAGTCGTAGTCAAGAGCAGACATTGTAATAGTGTGGTTGAGTATCTATACTGCATCACTCAGTGCTAATCTAGGGAGAGGGAAAAGGTACTGAAGCACACCTGGCCATGATTCCTGGATTTGCAACTTGATCTACAGGGCAAGAAAATACCTGTTCTTAGTTTTGTAAGCCTGTATCTCTGGCACTGCTTTTGTTATTGTCTGTGCTGGGCCTTGTTCTTCTTGGTGCTGCAACCCTCAGACCAGTTAGTCTGAGCAGACATCTTCAGAGACCATCAACTCTCCTAAATCAAGCATCAGATTGTTAATGTTTTTCTATGGAAAGTCTGGGTTGTATTGTTGATCGTCCAGAAATTGTATTACAGATGGACCATTTGCAAAGACAGCTTTATCAGGACCTGTTGGCATTTTCTGCACCCACAAAATCTCTAAATCCTCCGGTTATCACTCTGTTTGTCTTCCCCACACAATTTCTCTTGGAGGAAGCATTCAAAGTTTGTCCTAAAGGTTTATGTAGTCTTTCTGCTCAAGTTAAGTACACCCATCAGTGTAAATGAACTTTATTTAATACTTGATTGCTGCAAGAAATGATTGCCTATTTCTTGCATATCATGGTACAATGGAGAGAGCACAGGCTGCAGAAGCCAGGAGTCTAATGGTACTGAGGATGTAGTGAAGTTACATTGTATTAAAATCTAAATTTTTATGGTGCCAGATCAGATGAAAGAAAATTACTTATTTTAAAAACATGATTTTTAATAATTTAACATTATTTCGTAGTTTTCAAAATGATGGGCTTCCAGGGAAGCAGAATATTCACATAGGTTCAATCATCCCTTTTTGAAAACAGTAATTATTATGTTATATGATCAGTAGTCAAAATGAGTCGCAGTACACCAGTATTCACATAATCATCTCAAAGATGGCTTCCTTAATTATATGTGTGATGGTTACCACTGTGACCAAGACTAGGGGTTAAGTTTGGGACCATTAGTGTTAAAAGCAATACGTTCTAGCTTGAATGAAGAATGTGCAGCTGGGAGATGTGACAGGTTTAATCCCATGTGCAGGGCACACAGAGCAATACAAATAACAATGCTGCAACCAAGCATATGCATGCAGATGCAAAGGGGTCACAAATGGTGTTTTCAAATGAAAGAGCTGGGACTGGGACTAAGTGTGATTACAGAAGCAAAGGATAACTCTCTAAGCAAAGCTGGAAGCACCTGGTCAAATTCTTCAGAGAATTGTTGGCCTTTGGGTGGAGCTGCCAGTGGTGAAGCGAGTACCACAAGTGCCCAAATGAAGTTACTGAGATAATACAGTATTTCTACCTTTCAAAACGAGAAGGGATATGCATTGAGCAACACCAGCTTCTACAGACCATCTCCATCATTTTAATCATACTGAAATCCCTCTGTCAGATCCCCCAAATAATTTTCTAAGGTTTTCTAGGCTTGCCTATTGAAAAGAAAAAATCAGTGCCTTCACAGCCTGACTTTGCCTTTAAAGCACTTGGCACCACTGTCCCTGGTGGGAATGTTTTCCTGCTGTCACCGGTGTGCACCGCATTCGGCGGGAGGATGTGTACGCTCCGCGTTATGTAAGGTGCCGCATCATGTGAATAATGGAAGTGCTCAAGGAAAGCCCTTTTGCTGAGCTATTTTTGGTACTCACTGAACAAGCTCAAACACATGAGTTTCATTGTGAAAAATAGGAATCTGAGTCTGAATGGCTTTTTCTCTCTCTCTCTCTCATCTTGCTTACTTAATGGATTAAAGCGCATGTGGCTTCTGCTGTAGATAAACACCCTCAAGATTCTGTGGTTACTTTTATTTCTCCAGGGTAATTGCATTAGAGCTTTAATGTAACTGTGCAGAAAAAGATCCACTAGAAGATAAATACACCAAAATTATCATTTAGCTTGAAGTTAGAGTCCCACATACAACTGCAGTGAATATTTAGCTGTAGTTAAACAATAGACACAATTCACTGCATCATGTTGCCATGTCACTTTGTGGCTTCGTCTGAATGTCCTTGTCTGTCTTTTTATATTGAGCATGAATAAGCTCACAATGGCCCTAGTTAACATCAGTGGAAGTATCTGTATTGTTAATAAAATGGACATACCTCATGTACTTTAAGTATTTAAAAAACCCCATCATCTCAAATTTGAAAATTATCTTGCTGTAAATCCTTAGTCTAGCTCTAGGCACAAATCTAGAGACATGAGTTCCCAAAGAAACAGCAACCTGTAAGAAACAAAGCAATTCAGCCATGGGGGCGGTATCCAAGCAATGGATAAACAAATTCTAATAAGAGCAGTATGACCATATGGAGAGACTAAGTTTACTGGAAATGTAGGGTTTTTTTTCAACACAGACAAAGAAACAGTGGAAGAGAAAAATCGGGTTTCGCAGTGTCCTGTTTACAAGGGTAATTACAAGTGAAATGGAAGCTTTTCCCTCCCTTCCTGGAGAAGGGAAGGTTAAAAATTCCAAAGAAATTACTGTGTTTTGGGTGGTTTACTGCCTCAGACACAAAAAGATGATGCACTGTGTGGGGTGGATTTTTCACCCCAAACCAAGAAGCAGAAGAAAAATTGGATAGTTGCATTTCAAGGGAGAGAATTCTGAAAACCAAATAAAAAACCATGAAACATTCTGTAACAACAGGCAGACTAATTTATGGAACATGTCACACCAGTTCCTGAGAAAGTACCAAATAGCTAAACAATAATTGAAGTGGGTAGAGTTCTAGTGCACAAGTTGGAGTAATGGAATCCAAAACCAGGAGAACAAAATCAGGAGAAAAAAATTAGAATTTCTGGGATGAAAAAAGCCCAGACAAACAGAACCAAACCAAACCAAACCAAACCAAACCAAACCAAACCAAACCAAACCAACAAAAATAGAAACACACAGAAAATGAGAACAAGGAAACCATGGCTAATCTAGAAAGGGTGGAAACCAGAGAAGTGGGTAACTGGTGGGGAGAAGGTAAGGCTGCAGAATGATGAATTTTTATGCCCAGTGAACTGATCAGTGCTACAATAAGGAGTACTCTGTGGGGCAGGGGACAGATATTGAAACCACAGGGACCATGCATGGCATCAAAGCAGCAAGCAGGACATGAGGCAGTATAACGACTCACGTTGCCCAGCTTGTAAGTACTTAAACAAATTATTCTGTATGGTTAAATAGGATAGGAACAGGATATAAGCTACAGAACATTAATATCACAGTATTTCCAGTCTGGGGTGATGAAGTGACTGTGTGTTGTACCACACGGGACAGGTAGGACTGGAAAAGTCAGAAGTACTGGATAATGTTTTTTCTTGTTTGCTCAGTAGTGGAACTTTGCTTTAGAAACTCCGAGTCCTCTCTTGTACCTACCCAGCATGCAGTGGCTGAGAGGATCAGCTCTGAACTGACAAGCCTTAGAGACTGAAGTTTGCACTTCACTCAAGTGAGTTTGTCCTGGTAGTTACTCATGAACAGCAGGAGACACACCAAAAATGAACTCTGCAGTTTTCCAGCTCATGAAAGACACTCTCCAGCTGGGTGCAAATGTCTTATTTCTTATTATACCTGGGGGAGAGTGCAAACTGAAAATAGGACAGAGGAAGTCAGGAAAAGACAGGAAATGTTCTTATTTTTGAAGCTTTAAACAACAAGTAGCTTTTCAAGAACCATCTGCCACAGGCACCAGATTTTTGTTTTCCAGATCATTTTAGAAAATGGGGATTCTTTCATTGGATGTGTTCTGGCCCACCTCATTTCATGGGAAAAAAAAAGGCAGTGAAAATATTGTCAAATATGTGTTAATGATAAAAAATATAAGGAAAGTAGACTTCAGAAGGAGTATGTTTAACCTAAGCTGCCCCTACCCAAGACTCCAGAGAGAGAGCGAAAAGCCATCACAATCCCAAGAGACAGGCTTAGGCAGCACACTTCACCCCAAAATGGTTCCTTTGTTCTTTCATCGTAGGTAGCTTCTCTTGACTCTTTCCATGCCCAGAGTCAGCACCCAGTAAGGTCTTGGTGTCAGGGTTTCTCACTGCTGTGATGGCCTGTGATTTCCAATGGAGGAAGTGAAGACACCAGGAGGGGAGCAGTTTCTGTTCCATTGTTGCCGGGGGTCTGTCGTGATGCTCCATATCAGTTCTGAGTTCTGTCCCAAGCATCATTTTCAACAGCAAAAAAAAGCATTTCAGTGTTGGAGTGTTGGTAAATATAAATTAGTATTTCTGCAAGAGAGTAAAGGGGTCAAGCAGTTAGATCCAAGCATAATGCAGGCTGAGAATGCCAGCACCGTAGCTGTGTATTCCTACCCTCACTAGCAGCCCTGCTTGCCCTGTGGATCTCCAGAGCATACTACACCAGTTGTATCAAATTACATGGAAACTGGTGAGATGGGCAAGTGTTCAGTAGGATCCACGAAATGCATATTTACATCTGACCCAATTAATCCCATTCTCCACAGGGGATAGAAGCTGCTATTTGAATGTAATTAATTGTGAAGCATTCTGTAATGATGTTGTCCAAATGGCAGTGTTCAAAACCAAATTGTATTAACCAGACTACTGAAAGCTCATTCTCTCTCAAGTCTGAAAAACTTCATGGGTTCCAGTAAAATCCAGTTTTTACAGTACTTTTAAAAAAGTGGTGTTGAAACCATTGATTTCTTTACCTTTTTTTTCTTTTTTTTTTTTTTTCCTGGGGGAAAACAGCCTTGTTTGTAGTCATTCCTGTTCAAGTTGACAGCTTTTCTTATGGCAAACTGATCACTCAGAGCCTGATTCTGACACATGTGGCTTGATTTAATGATCAGATGTGTCTATTCCTCTTGATCCACTGCTGGAGAAAAATGCTATTTACTACAATATGATAATTTGTACTTGGGTATTTCTCTTGTGGCCTGATATTTTAATTTGTTTGTTTGGTTGGTTGTGTGTTTTTTTGTTGGTGGTTTTTTGTGGATTTCGTTTTTGTTTGGGTTTGTTTTGTTTTTGTTTTTGTTTTGGTGAGGGAAAACACTAATCTTGCACTCAATGTTACTGGGAGTAGATGGATAGGATAGGTGAGGAAGGAGAATTTCTTTTCTATAACATGAGGAGGGGGCTGGGGATAGTCGCACTGGAAGGAATAAACACCTTGAAACCCTGCATATTCTGAGCACTTGTTGCTGAATCTTGTCAGAGTCCTCACAAAGACTCATTTTGAGTTGGGAGCACCTGAAAATTCCATGCCAAGCCAAACCATAAGTCACTAGAAGTTACTCACTTTCCCTCTCTGTGAACTCCCAACCGTATCTCAGAGCTGTCCACTGGCTCCTCCCACACTCCACGTCTTCACTACAGCAGGATCAATGTCAAGAAGGACTTACTATTGAAAAGCTCAATTTTCCAGTGACTGCTTGAATATATCTGGCATACTGAGCATGTCAGAGTGTTTTTAGCTCCTGGAGAAACAGATTGGAAAGGTCAGAAAATGCTGCTATGTTTGCCAATACACATGAGGTGCCAGAAGTCCAGAATCCTACCTGTAAATTTCTGCAATGATCCTATAACTTCTCTCTGAGCAAGGATATAACTCTTAAAGTAATTTAATTTCTAACTGTTATATGTAATTTTTCATACAGATACTGTGTGTGCATTTGCACATACAAATAATCCACCTGCATAAGTGCAAGTTTTTCACCAAGGGTCCAAGGTTTTATCTTCTCTGCAATAACATGACAAAATTCTAAGGAGACATGACACCTTCGCTTTCATGCTTCACCTCACTCTCTTCAAGTGGTTCTCCATGTGTGTTCTGATATAACCCTTTCTGCTAGTCATGTGGAAGTGCTCTGCCTGTGACTCATTCCTTTTTCTGTTAAGCCTTCCCAAGCCTGCTGGTGGTATCAGGTTCTCTGTAATCTTCATCTGTCAAAAGAATAGCTACTTTAGAATAGAGATCACAAACTCTGTTCATTAGAGATTTTCTGAGTTGCACAAATGTGAGATCTTGCACACCATTCTAGTAAAGAAAGTTGTGCATTTCCTCTTCAGGATGTAAAGTCTTAAAAGCATCTGCAAGTAGCAGCCTTGACACTCTCTTGCACAAAGTTTCCATGAAATTTATCTCTCTGTTGTCTGTTAACTTATGCCAGGTTTCTTTTTTACTTCCTCAGTGGGATCAGGCACCAATACTCATTTGCCCCATTAGCAGAATTTTCATCTTCTAGGCTTTTTTTGTGTGCTGATCCTCACAGGCAAGAGAAATCCTAGCAAGTCTAATGAAGCATGATGGCACTACAGGCTGGTGAGATAGAGAGAAGTTGTGCATAACAGGATGCTCTTTTAAGCCCTTGGTAACTTCTGTCTGGATGTCCTTCAAGGTCCTAATGCTCTTTTTTCACCTTTACATACCTAGCTAGATGAATTAAGGGGTATTTGTCTGGTGAAAATGTTTCATTGCATGTCCAGAATGGGTGGGGTATACACCAATGAGTAGCTAATCAAGTCTTCTGAGAAATCACTATGTGCTCTTGGTCAGTAGTTTTCCTGCCCTGCTAATAGACTATACATGTTTTACTTATAACCTTCAGTGGCTCTTGCAGAAGACAACGGCCCTTCTTTCAGGATTTGCAAGCTCTTGCTCCATCCTTTTCAGAGGAATAGAGGCAAATTATGCATCTATTTGACTGCAGTTTCCTTGTTTGGCCATAATGACAGCTGATCTTCCATCAGACAGGTCCCTCCTGGGGTACAAATAAATTCCTCCAAGGCATTTATTTTGGAACACACACACACATGAGTGTGTGTGTATGTCCAAGACCAAAATGCAGAAGAGGCATAACTTATTTTAGATACTATTCTCCCTCCATTAACTTTACACTGTATTTCCGATGGAGGTCTTTGGATTTCTTTTGTGCCTGTCTACTTAATAATTACCAGTTTTCCCATATATTGGCATATCCTGTCATGCTCCGGTTTCAGTTTTCCTGAATTTATTAATTCTGGTTCTCCTTTTGAGCATCTTACAAGTGGGTATCATGCTACTCACTCCAGGTAGCCTCACCAATATTTCTCAAGCAAAATTAAAGAGGATTAGGGTTTTTAAATTTATCTGCTACTTTCAAAATTATTGCTCCATATAGCTTCTTTTTTAATTATTTCTCATCCGTTTCCTACCAAGCATGAGCTTAGATGCTCGTCCTCATTTGCAAAGCTGTTTTTTGGTTTTTTGACCTACTCACTGTGTTTTTCATGTAGCATTTGTTTTCAGCTTTGTCTTTCTAGCTAGTCTAATTTCTTATCATGGACCCCATAAAACTGGACTCCTATCAGAAATAAGATATATCTCTATTACAGATTATTTTTTAAATGCTTGTAAACAATTGTTTTAGCAATGCCCATGGAAAGGCATAACATTGAATTTAGATTCTTATTTTCAGGTTTACATCTTAGGGAAAACAGATATGTCACCTTTTCAATCTTAACATGCAGCATTATAGTCATAAAATGAAGAGATTTGGTAGGAACATTTATTTGGGTCATTATCCAGACGTTTGAGTAAAATAGCCAGTGTAGCTTTGAAATTCACGAGGCAGTTGTTCAGCAGCTGGCCACATCTCTGTGCTGGAGATCACATCTGGAGCTCCATCTGGAGATCACAAACTCCGAGAAGGCTGTCCTGTGTTGGGCCAGGGCTCTGCCTTGCACGGGAAGCTCTGTGTGGCAGCAGTATGTCCTTGATGCCTCCTCCTGGGCTCCAGGACTTTGCAGCTCAAGGACTTTCTAAACCAGAGGTGGTATTTTTGTGATGAGCAGCCTTTGCTATTTATGGATAGAGCAGTCAGTTCAATGTGATGATTCATGAATTATTAAAATACTTTTTTAAAACTTGCTATGAGTTGTTCATATTAGGTCTGCGTCGCTTGTGGGACTGATGGTATGTATGGCCACTGGAGCCAATGGGAGTGCTGGCCAGGAGGGAAAAGGGTATTGGAAGTGGAGAAAGATCAGGTGTGAGATGAATCCAAAGACAGAGATGACCAAAGCTCTGTATTAGATGAAAGCAAACAGGATGGCTAATGGTTTTGCAAACTGTGGTGCATATTCACAGTGTTTGGTGGGTATTTGTCATGAGCAAAGTAACTCTGAGTTCAATGACTGGGCCTGCATGGAGGGCAGGGTTGAAAGACAAAGGAGGGGAGGCAGTTGTGCTAGTTTTCTTTCCTTATCTGATGTATTTCTGTTTGCACAATTACCCAAAAAACAGCAGGAACAAAATGAGCACATTTAGGGATTTTAGAACAAGACAATTTCTGTCCGCCAGTTCAGATTTCTCAGATGGTGGTTGGGGGGTGACTGGTGGTCCTCAGCCCATGCAAAGAAGAAAAAATAATGGAGAAAACAAGATTATTTGCTCTCATAATTAAAAACATTTAAAAAGGAAATCATTAGACACTAAGTCAGTGCTGCTGTTCCAAACTTTCACCTTGGCTTTAGACTTTATGTAAAAGCAATTGATTATCTAGCTGTTGCAGTTCTCTTTTAAAATGTCTTTGAGAACTGACATTTTGTTCCTTATCTTGAAGATGTCCTAGATTTGTCTGTCATGAACTCTAGTGGAGTCAGTTTTATATTTTTTTGTTAATGGGTTGGTCTTTTATTATGCTGCCCTTACAGTTACCTGTGTTAGATGTTCATGCAATGGAGACACAAAATGTACTTTTTTCATAGGGACCAGACAGGAGTGTGAAGAAAAAATAATAAAAAAAGTAGAGAGGGTAGCTTTTTTTCAGGCACGGAAAATGTTGTTTTGCTTCCTAAATGTAAATACTTCTTTTTTTCAAGTTTGCACAAAGGATGTTTTCCCCCAAAGACATGACAGCTCTTTTAAGATGCTCTGGTGCTGTATGCTGCTGTTCTTTGACTTCTAGGTACTGGGGATGCCTGTTTATGTTGCCTGTCTCTTATTTGCTCTTTGATCTTTGTTCACTTTCCCTTGCGGCTTATATTGTGTTATTTTGTTGTAAAAATAATCTATTTGAATTTTACTTTTTGATGCATGGAGACTGCTGCTTTTGTCACACTTCTCTGTACTGTTACTGCTTTCCTCTTTGGTGAGTTCTCTTGTGATTATTTATGTAGCTGGGGTTGAATATCAGACTTATATCACCACAACAGATCTTTTCCATCAGATGCTGTATTGGAATCTAACAACTGCTATTTCATGAATACTTTTTGGAGCCCATGTGAAGCTTAGTGATGTTTTTATTGCATGTAGCATCCCAGCCAGTGTTCTCAGCACCTCACTTTTTTCCTGTCACTGCTGTATGTTCCTTGCTGCCACACCTCACTCTTTTGAGTCTGTCAAATATTTGCGTCCTTTAGCTATGAAACATGAACCCCATTCTCCCATGGTGAGGTCTCATTCATCTGCGGGGAGATAGAAAGGTATTCAGCCAAAAGCAGCATACCCCAGAGGTACAGGGGTGCCCAAAGGGTAATCAGTATGACATGGTGGGATGTAAATTTTGACCTTTCTTTTACCATAAGTCTTCCCTCCTTGCCTTCGATTTCAGAGTGAAGATGTCTTAGGAATTGGTACCATATGAATCTGGGGATCTTTTCTGCTGGCAGCTTTCAAACCTTTGAAGCAAAGAGGCTTAGACTTTAGCCTCTTTGCATTTTTAAAGCATTACAATTTAGAGGAAGCTGTTTGGCCTGGACAGTTATTGATTTCAATTCTGTTCTTCAAACTACAAACACAGAATTGTAGGATGGCAGGGAACAGGACCAGAAGAGCCCTTGAGAGCCAGCTGGCAGAGCCAGCACGAGGCAGTGCACTGGACAATTTACAGTTGCTGAAAATATTAATCAGTGCTGTTAAACATTCTTCTGTAATGTGCCCAGTATATCAGGAGTGAGTTTAAAAGACATTTGTCAGGGATTGCTCCAAAGGGAGAGTGTAAGCTGAATTACATCTTTTTGTGGATGTGCTGACCCATAGTTGAGTATTTACAATTTACATCCTGTAATTCTCTTTGACTTGCAAGTACTTCTGGAACAAAGGTGAGTAAAAAAAGTCTCTGAACAATTATTTACCATTCTGGACAGAAATAGTGATAGGCTCTTTCTGTCCTAACAGTGTTTGCTTCCCATTTCTTCTGCAGCAACACAGATTACAGCTGCAGATATGCTGCTGAAATACAGCTACACGGGTTTGTATTTTGTAACTCATGCCAATCTTCTACTGAGATGCCTGCTTTTTTGTTTGTGGGATCTCATTGTTTCTCAGCTGCCCTTCACCCTTTAGCCCCTTTTAGAGGCTGCCCCAGACTTCAACTTCTGTCTGGACTGAGGAAGCAATTTCTCAACATGTAGATGAGGAGCCAAGATTATTCCAATAGTTATTTTGACAGAGATATATAACCCATAAATGCATTATACAGTCTAAAAACAACCTGCCTGAGCAATTAGCTCAGTAATCAGACATTTTAAAACAGTGGCAGAAGAGCAGAGCTGTGGGTTACGATGCAAAATGATTCAGGTTATTTAATAGAAAGCATGCAGAATTTTAATTACAATCAGGAGATTTTACATTTTGCAAGTACTCATGTGGGTTGCTAATGTGACAACCATAGTATAATGAGGAGGGACCACACAAGGCAAGACTTGAAAACTGGCAGATCGGAACACAGAGACTATTTCATTTCAGGCCTGCAAGAGAGCACATTTCTGAAATGAATATGTGGCAAGAGGGAAAGTATTGGATTTCTGTGTGAGGAGCTGACAAGTCAGACAAACAGCAGCCATGTATTATCTGTGACGGTGAAAAGATCACATCGCTTGTAACCTTTGAAGCAACAGGGAAACCGAACGCAGCGTCATTTGATAATGATCTAAGAGAGAACCGTCTCTCTCTTTCCCCTCCCTGGTTATATATAGCTGTTAGAGAGAGCCCTGCTGAGCAGAAAATGGAGCATATGATCAAGGGCAGTCCAGTGAGTCAATTTACTGACTAATACTGTAGATTATCATGTCAAATATATAGCACCAGCAGTATGAACAATAAATGAAGCCTAGTTTATTTCTTTCCTGTAAATTGAAATGAAGATGTGATTGGAATTGTCACACCTTGGATATATGAGCTATATTCTCTTAATCATCCAAAACAAATTGCTTTATTCTTTATAGTGACTTCTATTTTAGGATCCATTCCAAAATTGGCAAGCTTAAACCATCTATTTAAATGTGTCAAACACGTTTAAAATAATCTCTAGACCACTGTCCCCTCAGGTAATGGTTCAACAATCTCACACTTTGAAATACCTGCTCCCTTCAGACCCAAAGAAAAGATAACTCATCCTTTCATCCTGTGGGAAGAAATAATTCAGCACAGCACCATACAGAGACACCCTAAATGAACTCCAGTATCATCAGTAAAACATCCACTGTGAAGCCAGCAGGGCAAAACACTCGTGGAAACCCCAGATGGCCATTGAAGGGAGCCTTTCCTTGCGTGGTTTTCTATTTTCCTATGTCTCAGTGAGCAATTATGAGGGGGATATTGCCATTGTTGTGCAGTCTCCTTGGGTCAAACTGATCACTGCCTGAAGAGAAGTTACAGCTAAACAACCTGCTAAAAATTCCACTCCAAACATAAGGGGTTAATTTTAATTTAGCTGTACAATACCAGACTTGTGTTTTAAGTTTCCAAGCTCCAGGTGAAAGTCTAATTGCCTTTGAGTCTGTCAAAATTTGAGTGTGAGCAAAAACTTAGGGAATTAACATTTGAATTGCAAATCACTGCCATTCCTTTGGGGTTAAGAATCATAATCGATGTTATTGATTTCCAAAGTCCTTTGTCTAAGAGATGAGTAACTGAAGAGGCTTTTACTAACTGTTTGCTAACAGTAAGTCACAAAACCCAAATATTGCTTTCTGTTAAGTATAATTTCCTGAAACTGGTGAGTAAACTTTTACAGAAATTAGCAGAGCGTTATAAATTTAGCACATATAAGGAAAAGCAGATGGTACTGCTGTGATTGGACATGTCATTGGAGTATTCCAGAGCATGCCAAGTCTTTAATCTCTTACTATTTGCATATACTACCACATTACTCAGTTTTCAGTAGACGAGAACATGTGCTATGCACAAACAACAACTCCTTTTTCTGAGCTTTAAACTTAGAATAAAAACAAAATTCCATTTGCTGGTTTTGCAGCACTCGTGATCATTTTCCAAAGCCTCCAAAAGGTTCATGTGGCATATTCTGGGTGGTCAGAACACAGTCACAGATTGCTGCATGGGCCCACTCACTTGGTGATCTTCAGCTTTCTGTGCCAGCAGCGGGGCAGGCTGTGTGTCATGAGCAGTAGATCAAATGAGAAGCATCACGTTTCAAAATGCTTTATGGTACTGGAAACTCTTTGAGCAAAGAGTTATCAACTTATTATCAACTCTGGATTTTCAAAAGCAGGTGGTTTTAATTAAAAACAAACAAACAAACAGAAAAAACAAAAAACCCAACACCAACAAAAGAAAACAAAATCTAATTCCTGGCTATTCTTAAAAAATAGAGTAACACCTCTCAGTTTAGAGATAGTCTTGACAAGGTGGATTTCTACTTTTATGGCTTGTCTTTTCTTTGGAGGAAGATAATTTAGCTGCTAAGAGCAGAAAGGGCCACAGCAGATAGGACTTGAGGAAGGAACTGAATTTTGCAAGCAGAAGTAATGGGCCACATATAAGGAAAACAGTGAGGATGAAAGCATCAAAGAGGAGGTAGGCAAAAACAGGTCCGGGAGGCAAAATGTGTCAGAGGAAAAAAAAGTTTAAAAGGAATTAAAAAGAGAAGAGGCAGTTGCAGAAATAAAAAGACAGGGAAGCAAAAGACCAAGAGTAGATATCAACTTGCCTGTGTTTCACATTAGGGATTCTAAGACCCCATTCATGTTTCCAGCTCAGACAACAACAAATCAGTTTAATGCCCACCCATTCTGACTGTGCAGCACGTGTGATATCCTACTGTGCAGAACTTAGGTTGTCACCAAACACCTCTTCTTGTCTGTTCCTGCCTGGTACTTATGGAGCTCTTGGATGTTCAGTGAAGTAGAAACCTGAGCTGCCAGATCTCCCTGTCTCTGAGAGTGCTCCTGCTTTGCTTTGTTCTTTGGCTTATTGGCATGTTTCCTGAATATCATCCTGCTCCTGGTGCCATCCCTTCTCAAAAGTGGAACCTGAAGGTCAGGAGGTTGTAGGTAGTCACAGTGAGTCCTGACCTCTTCCATGTACCTCATGACAGGCTTCTCCAGAGCTCTGGCACTGCAAACACTGGTTTAGAATTACTCCAGGACATAACAGATGAAACATACAATATGCATGTCTCAGGAAGGCTGCTCGCACAGCAACCCTTTGCTTTTGTGTCATCCTTGTGCGCTGTCTTTTAGGTAAATTAACTGGGCATTTATTCTCCTGTTTTCCTTGATATTCTTGTACAAAACTTGAGTTCAATAAGCATCTGAGATCTTCTCCCAAGAATACCTTTTCCAGTGCTACAGCCATGCTTCCACATTTCATCTCTTTGTACCTCTCAGTACTGGCTTCTCTCATACACAGTTAAATCTCTTGTTTCAGATTATCCTTGCATCACTTTTGCCAAGTAATAAAAGGCCATCACCAGGAGATCTGTTGCTTAGTTACTGGCCTGGGCAGATGGTCCTCCTGGAAAAATGTCAGCATCCCACCAAAGAGCCTATTATGGGCAGAGAAGATTGGGAAGTTTTAATGACCATTGTCTGTGTGATCTGTATTCTTGCTCCTCAGAACTACTGCAGGGGAAAAGCTAGTGTGAAAGTTAGCATTTTGAGAGGTTATTAAAAATTAATAATTAATAAATTCTCTGGAGAGTGCCCTTAATCTTAAAATAGAATAAAAATGTTCTCACTAGGTGAACTTGCCCCTAGCTAATGCCTTCAGGGAATACATTAGAGGCCCAGATTAAGTAGTTGCTCCCACCTATATGTAGGTACATATATCTCCATGGATGGGTGCATACAGACTTTGTGCATGTGTGTAATACACAGTAAAAGAAAAACTATCCAACTCATTTAAAATGAAATATTATTTAATTTCCATTGCATGCATACTTCCAATGACCTTCTAGAATTTGTGGACTTATTACTTATCAGATGAAAAAAAAAACACCCCAGTGATTCCATGTAGAGATTGCACTGTCAAGTTGCTGTAGCATTGAGTGTCATTGATTTTTACCTCATGATGAATGTTTATTTTCCTGAGAATAAATAACACCAGAATTTAATAGAGCAATGCTCACAGAAGCAAATAAAAAAATGAAAATAGAGAAGTCTATATGTGTAGTAAATTTCTAATACAGTCAAACAGTCAAGATGTTTCCAAGATGCAACAATTTGTTTTGGAAACAAGTTTGAAGGGCAGATAACTGGCTTTCTTTCTTTTTTTTTTTTTTTTTAAGCCAATGATGCTTTGGGCCTATGCAAGAATAGCTAGAGAAATCCAGATTGAAATCTTGACTAACAACAAGAAATAAATGATATGGAAAGCCAGAAAGGGCAACTTGTGTAATAGAAGATAAGGAAATGAAACCAACCCCAAAACATTACCTATTGGAAGCCTGGTATTAAGAACTGATAACTGGAAAAGAAAGTCTTGTCCCTTCAGGAACAAAAAACACCCAAAACCAAAATCAATGAAACAAACAAAATACCCCCCACAGTCTCCCCTGACTAAATTTATAAAATTTGCATGTGAACACTTTAAGATCACTCAAATATTCTTGACTATTTTTAGCTACAGAATTTAAATTATTAATTTAATTTGCAATATTTAATTCATTTTGTTCAGTATTTGCATTAATTAAATGCATGAATGTCTGAGAAAGCCCTGGTAAACTCTGTCTGCATTTGCTAGGGTTCATTCTGGGTGTTTGTTGTAGAAAATGGCTTGAAGGTAAGGGTCCACCACCAGAAAGGCAAAAAGCCTTTTCTTCTTCCTTCCCTTTGCCTGTCCCTTTCCTCTGCCCCTTCCTGGCACCAAGCAGGAGACCTCAGCAAAGGGTGGGGATGCTGCAGGCCCCAGCACTTCATCCCCACCCTGGCCCAGGCAGGGAGGGCTGCACATCAGCCCCAAGGAATGGAGGAGCTGAGACAAGCAAAACCTGAGCCACAAAACATCCCAGCAATATATTGTTTTAGAGGGTAATCTGCATGAATCCATTCATGAGTGATGTTTATGGGCCCTGTATGGACATTTATTTCTTTTTTAATTCTGACTGACAGACTAGTGAGGTACTCTGAGATGGCACAGCCAGGGCACAGGAGTGGTCTAGCAAAGTCTCCAAGAATAATCGCAGTTGAAGAAGAGGACACTGAGAAATTTCACAAAGGTGTGATAAAAATCATCTTCCCCCAAGTATTTAAATCTGCTTTGAAAAAAGGACCACAGAAACTGATGGGAAAAATCCTGTGTAGAGGTTAGCTCAGGTATTTGTGACTGGGGTATTAGGGCAGGGGTGTCCCACATGTTGCTGTGGCAGTTCCCCATGACTTTCACCCACCTGGGGACACCGTGTGTCCTTGTCCTGTGATATTGACCCTGCAGCAGGTTTCAGGGAGGGAGAGAACTGAAGTCTCAGGCTCAGGCTTGAACACTGCTGAAAGGAGAAAGGTGAGAGTCGCTCGCTCTCCTGACGGAGACATCTTGCAGAAAGCAAAAGAAAATGAAGTGAATTTTAGATACATTTCCATTGGTGTTTCAGGTTTTTGATCTTCTAAAATTTTAGCTAATGTAGTCTTGCTTTGCATTGATGTGCCCATTAACAGCTATTTCATGTTCTAGCTGAAATAGTCACGTATTTGAACACCAGCTTTGCATTTTACTCAGCCTTGCATGCAGACAGAATGAGCAGAAGTCAGTTGCCCTTTATCCAACAGATTTCTGGTCAGAGCAGATTATCCTTCAAATCTAGGTCACCAGCATGTATTTGTCTGATGTAAAACAGAATAATGTGCCATTCCCACTGATAAAGTGGCCAACCTCTTCTTTCTTTGGAGAGAGACTGGCAGAAGTTACCCAAAAGCAGTCAAGTCTCCAGACTTTACTGTCCTGAGAGAATTTAATATCCAGTCAAATTATACCCATAAGACTCACAGATCACTGTATCTGAATATTTTAAGGCATAACTTTAATTTAAAATAAAGGGAAACAAGCAACCAAGACTGTGTCAGGAATCAATCTACTGATTTTTTAGAAGGAATGACTCTCTATCATAACATTTATGGTGCTTTGCAAAACAGTAGGTCATCTGGTTCTACCTCCCCTAAAATGAAAACATTCATTATATTATATTATATATAAAAAATTGAAATTGAATAAGAAATTTTCCTTAATTGTGTCTGTAAAATTTAGAGACAGAAGCCTTTCTTTACTAAAGAAAAAGTTGTTTTGGGGTTTTTTTCTAGCAAACCACTCACCCTTACCAACTGTATAATCTTTATTACTGAAGCAATTTTTGAAAAATTTGGATTCTACTTGTAGATATATCAGGGCAGGAAAATATTTTTGCTCACAACATGTTTAAATTATGTTACTCTTTCAGTTGGATAATGTTCAATTCCTACTTGAAAAGGGCGAAGCCGCATTAACTACCATTTCATTATTGCATTAACAACAGTTCACTTGCTGTTCTTACAGACTGCGTAAGTAAATCACTCATGCTTCAGAGACTTTTTTGATGTTTATTGGAGACAGAACATACTACTAAACACAGGTTTCCAAAACAAGCCTAAATTTGTGCATTGGAAACCCTCACCAAAGACAACAATGACCAATTTCACTTCCATTAATTAGAATGTCTATTTATAATACAAGGTCTATTTTACTTAGACTCCATAAGGCATGAGGGTTCAAATGAGAGCAAAAGCAAACCTCAGTGAGCAGGAAAATCGCTGTTAAGAGAGGCAGGAACAGGGTGAACACCACTGTCACATGCAGAATGATGGGTCCTGATGGAGTGTCATCTTGCAGTAGATTAGTCAGAGACTGTTTATGTTTCTGATTAAACATCTTGGTGAATATTTAGGAAAAATTATATTTAAACCAAATTCCGAGAAGTATTCGGTCCATACTTTGGGCAGGATTGAAGTGAGAAAGTGACAATTTTCCATCACATTCTGCTCCTCTGAAGTCTGGATTAAGAAGGAATGGGAATGACACCTGGCACAGGTGACCTGACATCCAGAGCTTTTCAGGCTGTAAGAAATCAGAGAAGTTTGTCAGCATTCTGTGATATCGCTTTCCAAACACAGCTTTTCTAAGATGAGATCTCATCTCTTTTCTTCTTCCTTATGCAAAATAAAAGGTCTTTACCATCCTTGCTTCTCCTCTTTGTATTTTATCTACTTCTGCCATGTCTTCACTAGGCTTGAGTGACCAGAAATGCCTCTAGTGTCCAAAAGCTGATCATTCTGTGAGTAGATAAAATGGCAGAATAGCATTTTCTGTTTTGTTTGCCTATTTCCTGACTGCTGTTTAGCAGAGGACTGATGTCAGAATCATATATGTAGTAATTTCCCAAACTCACAAACAAGAAAAAGAAAAAACAACAACATTTTGAGCCCACTACCATCTATGTGTAATTAGGGTTATCTTCTGCAATGCTTTACCTTGCACTTATCAACCCTGCATTTCATTTAGTGCTATTTTGTTACTCAGTCATTCATCTTTTAGAATCCTTCTTGAAAGCCTGGCTTAGCTTTGTCTGCTTTGAATATCCTATTTCACCTGTGTACCTTCTCCTGGGAACCTTTGTCCCAGCTTATTTATAACTCAGTTCCTTCTGAGTGCTTCTCACACAGATTCTTAGAGATCCCCTCCAGCGAATCCCCCAGTTATGGAATCGATCATTTACTCCTAAACTCCATTACTGCCTTTTAAACAGTTAATCTGTGAAAGGACCTTCCTTCTCATCTCCTCACAATTGAATTGAATTGAATTGAATTTTGCAAGAGGCTTCTGTGAGGAACCAAAGGGGATTTGAAAGTCCAAATGTGCTTCTCAGCTGAACTATCTTTGTCCACATACTCAGTGACTCCTGAGAACTGAAACCATGTAAGCATGACTGTCTGCAAACCCACACTATGAATTATGTAAAGTAGTGAGAGATGGGAGGCATCTCAAAGTCCTAAGGATGATTTAAGAATGAAATCTCCAAAGATATTTTGGTGTCCAATCCCTAATGATTCCATTTTGCATTCAAGTCTGAATTGATTCCAGGCTTCTAACTTTGTGCTTGTGAATACCAAAAGGAAAATTTCTCTGATGTTCTCTATCCTATACCTAAAACTAATCATCTGTGTCCTTGAAATTTAATTAACCCAGATAGTCTTTTAAATAGTTTTTACACCATATGTTGGAAAAAGAGTAGCAAAATTAAAAGAATAAATCACATCAGAGAGCAAATTAAATACACTGTTTGAAGCCAGCCTCTCTCTCATTTTCCTCATTGTTAAAACTTAGTCAATGCTGACAATAAGCATTTAAAAGTGGTGGGGACAAAGCACTTCAAAATGCATTGTACAGAAAGCTGAGCATGGAAGGCATTCAATGGGCTAGATTTTCCAAAGTGTTTTTTTCCTATTTCTGATTGCTTTGGTGTGAAACTGGTAGTATGAAATATATTATAGTATAGCCCTGATGGAGTAGAAATAAAAGGTTTACAAAAATGAAAAATGAAAAAAGAAAACCATTTCAGAAGTATTACGCCCATTTCTATGTTGCTTACTCTAAAACTAAGTCAAGAAAATTTAATGCCATCAATTTGTAAAGCACAAAAAATCACTAAATTCATAAAGGGTAATTAAAAAATGAGAAAAATATGTAATTCTTGTTTAATGAAAATTGTTTAAAGCCAATACCTAAGCCTGTTCATTATGACATCCCAAGACAATAGTCATAAATTTATGTTGTTAAAAAAGCATCTATAGAAAGTATTTGCCCAAATCTCAGGAAATATAATTAACTTTCAATGGATAATTCTTCTAAAATATTCAGGGTGTGAACATCTGAAAGAAAACTATCAAAAGAACACTTTCCTCTTGCTATTAATTTCTTCTCTGTTTCTCATCCTAGTTTATGACCCTTTTCCCTATGCTTTAATCAAGGACAGATGAAGTTGTGACTCTGTTTTTTGTAACACCTAACTTCACATCCCTTTAGAAAGATAAAGTTAATAATTCAATGGCAGTGGATTCTGCCACTCCAGTTGATGTCCAGTGGCTTCCAGTTGCTCTTAGATTTTGGTTTTTAAATCTGTAAACACATAGTCTGGGATTTATGCAAGTGAGATTCTGTCCAGTTTAAAAGTAATATATTTTAAGTGTAGTCTGAATAAAATAAGGACAGGGATGTTTGAAAAGTCATTTGGACTACTTTAGCAGTGACTAAGCTGGAGAGCAGGTTGAGGATTGTCAATGGATGAGTGTCCATGGTAGATATGTCAGAGGGTATGAACTGAGTATGACCTTGAGAATGAAGAGTGAGTCTGCAGCCTCACCAGAAGGTACCCAAGGTAAGTTGTGCAGTAGTTCACCAACCCTATGGGTCAAAGGAGGACATATCCATTCCTTAAGGGAAAGCACTTAAGGTCAGTTCTTCATTTTGCATTTTGAATTATAATTTTTAAAAGGTTCTTTATCCTTTTGTGTATAGTGTATACATTTGTTTTTCTTTCTCTGTGACTATTCCCCCAAGTCCTTTATATGTAACAGGATGTTGGAAGATTATCTGAAATGTCAACTTGTAGTTTTGTCATAAGATTATGGTGGTTTAGAGACAGATTTTTTTTTAACTACATCCATAATGCTGAAGTAATACAGCTGGGGGATTTTATTGTTCCTGAGGCCAGATATCCCCACTTGGCTCATGATTGCAGTGTGTGGCATCAGTTCTCAGTGGAGCAGATTTGTCTGGGAGAAAGTTTTTTGGTATGATCCACCCCAGAGTGAGCTCACCCACAAGCAGCATGGACAATGAACTTCCAGCAGCTGGGCTTAGTCCCCAGCTCCCCTCAGCAGTGTGGAGGAAGCCTTTCTGTCCCCTCTGCTTCATTTTGGGTGAAACCGGTTTAGGGGCTCAGGGGGCCAAAAGGACACAAGCCCACTTCTGCAGTCTCATGGCAAAAGTATCCTCTTAGCACAGACGTGTGGGTCTTCATATCTCCAGGGCTTCGTTGTTAACTTTCAACCCTATTGGCCACATGCATTGGAAAGGGCAGAGTTCTCACCACCCTGAGGTCTTTCAGGTGATGTCTGGTCAGGTGGGAGAGCTCTGATGGGGTCAGGTCTTGCCTGTGAGTCCTGGCAGTGCTCAGAGTGCAGGCACAGGCCAGGCTGCAAAGCTCCTTCTGCTCCTGGGGGATTTTCCTGTTAAAAGTCCCATGATGGTTATGGAGTTGTGGCATCTCCAGGGCAGGAGGTTGGGCTGTAAGGGCTCTGGCTTTCCTTGCTTCTGGTGGCACTCTAAAAGATCCCAACAGCTACAGCTTGGGTGTTTCTAGTGCTGTGTTTGTGTAAATGCATAATATCAGGCATAGTAACAAGTGGGTATAGCAAGACAATGCTATGCTGCTCTCCTGTTCTCCTAATCGATTATTTAGTATTTGAAAAAGTTTTTTTTTTTCTGATAAAGGTTAAAAACATAAACACTTTCAAACACTTCTTTTTTTGTTGTTTGGTTTTTTGTGTTTTTTGTGGGTTTTTTTGTGTTTTGGTTTTTTTGTTTGTTTTTTGGGGTTTTTTTGGGTTTTGTTTTTGTTGTTGTTGTTGTTGTTGTTGTTGTTGTTTTTACAACCAGCAAACAGCTCCATGTTGGAAAAACAGTAACAAACCAATCCAGAGATCTATTAGGGAGAAGGAGATTAAAACCTGTTCAAGCAGAGAGGGAAAGTGACCATGTATCACTCAAACCCTCATACCCCAGGTGAATGCTGTACCTCTTGTACCCAGGGTAAATCCCATCTGCTGCAGTCGTAAATAAAAAACTCACACGGGTAGTGAACATGCTTCCCTCTGGCTTGTGTGAGAAAGAAGTGGCACAGACAACTGTTTGGGTTGGAAAAGCAGGGCTCTAAATCCCATTGGGACATAAGTAGCTCCTTGTAGTTAAGGGCTGGGTGCTGAATACCTAAAATAATTTGATTTAAACATCCCTGTCCCTAATGTCAGATGGCTTCCCACTCAAGTTGCTACAGCATAAGCTCAAAAGGAAGGCTGTGACATTGAAGATGAATTGCTCAGCCCCATGTGACAAAGCTGTGATCCACCAGGGCACAGTGGAAGTCAGGACTCTCCAAGCTGGCATTGAGCTCAGTACTTTTTTATTCTTCCCACAGATCTCTCAGGAGCAACAGAAATTAAATTTTTTAAAAATGAATGAAGTACATATGGCAACACAGCTGCTGAAAATCTGTTACCCTTTTTAATCACCTCTCATGTCCTGGGCATGCATTTTATCTTTCAAACTCAGTAAAATGAAAAACACTGAGAGGAAGGTATCTCCCTGCATTGTTGGGGGACTTGGTAGTGTTATTAAGTCGTTAAGTCATGCCAGAGAAGCTTTGCCTAATAAGGCTATCCAGAACTTAGGTCTCAGTGGGTTCATCTTTAAAATACTTTACATATAATCACAAGGACAAGCAGAGTTTCCACAGAGGTACTGCAAACTGCAAATAAATAAAATCGAAAAAGGAGAGGACCATCCTTTTTCTTAATGATGGTGAACTTTTGAAATGGAAAGGTTGTAAGCCCTGGATGAGTGCTCAAACAGCCTTGCAATGATGCAATTTTCCACACCTGCTTATGGATACACTGTGGAATAGACCTTCATGCCAAAGTGACAGGGTCTCCAAAGCACTGTTTACTGCCTACCCTCCTTCCATAAGCATTCAATGCCATGAGCAGTCAGAGTGACTATTTCTCATTTGGTAGCCTTGAATCACACTACTGATTGTTCGCCTTTGTGTGTCAGCTCCAAGGTAAGGACAGCAAGCTGGGTGATATATTCAGTTCCAGTCCTGGACCTGGGGAGAGAGAAAAATGCTACTATTGAAATAGGTTCTTCTGTGAAGGAGCAGTGATTTACATCCTGAATAGGTGCAAATTGTCCTCCCTTCCCACCGCCAAGTTCAGCCAATATACTCGTTATTCAATATCTTGCTGCTGTGATGCTTTTTTTTTCTTGCAGTTTTTGATTTTCTGTTAAGTTCAGAAGGCTGTGATTTGGTAAGAGATATGAGGATATTAAATATCTCCATGAGGGATTTGGCTCCTTATCAGCCCAAGAAGTGGTTATTTTCAGTCAACAGTGAAGCATCTGTCAGTCAAAGAAAAGGTCTTTAACTAGAACAAGTTCCTGAACTTACAATTCATCCCTGCTGGAATGAAAAAGAATGGAGCTGCTTTGTCTGTTGGTTTTGAATCCTTCATGGAGAGCTGCCAGCAACTGTTAACTTGTGTATTATTGTTCTATCAGACAGGAGAAACATCAGGGAGAATTTACCAGCACAGTCACAAGCCTTTCATCACACAGTTATTATAGTGATAAAGTTCAGTGGTAGTTACTCACTGCTCCAAAAACAAATATCACCCGCTCAGACAAGAGAGAATGGATTTCTGCAGGGTGATGCTACATTAGCTTGTGCTACTGCAACTGACTCCCAGCTACCTCTGAATCCAAGTGCCCAGCGCACTTTGAAGTACTGATTGTCAGAGCACTCCTGTGAGCAAGGAGGGACCATGGTCTGCCCTTGTTTCACAGGTTTGAGATGGAGCTGTAAGGCTGCTGTGAGGCTGAGCAATGGAAACCCACTGACATGAACTTGGGCCCCTGGATCTCTGAGTCGTTCAATTCAGCCTGGCTGAATTGACAGGTAGCAGACACCCTGCTACCAACGTGACCGTGTTTCCTCCCCACAGAAAGCTCAAGGAGAGCAATATAAACCTGTGGAGTCAAATATCTGCCCTATAGGGCTGGGATACAGCTTGCTGCTCAGGGCACTTGATTTAGACATAGCTAGAAAAATTAAAGCTCAGATTCACAAACACTGGAAGTCACCTGATTTCCACATATTTTTATTGTGGGTGGGTTTTAATTTCCTGTTTGTCTTTAAAACCCAGACTTTGTATCATTGTATAACCAGGTAATTTGCTGAGGTGCTTTGGAGGGGTGCACCTCAACTACTCAACTACATGGCATGCTCAATAGACAGGTGATTGGGTGTCTTATTTGTCCTCTTTATCCTCCAGGAAGACGAAGTTGCTCGCGACAGCCGATTCAATTTCAGTGGCTATGGCATGGGCCACTGCCTCCAAGTCAAAGATGGCACAGCAGTCAAGGCTACACCACCTAACCCAACTCCAGCACCACCAAAGGATTCAGATTCCATCAAAAAGAAGTTTGTTGACCGTGCAAAAAGGATTGATACGATATCCCGTGCTGCGTTCCCACTCGCCTTCCTCATTTTCAACATATTTTACTGGATTACATACAAAATTATACGGCATGAGGACATTCACAAGAAATAGGCAACTCTGGTTTGCCAGGACTTCTTAGCCAAAGTGATCCACATGTAAATAAACAGCAAAATGTCATTCTGTCATATGGACTGAGGGTCTCTTCCCCACTCTCCCAGAACACTGGAGGAAAAAATTAGCAAAGAGGAAAAGAAGTGTAGAAGGAAAAGTGATTCCATGACAAAATATGCCGTGAGATGAGTCAAGAGGCTCCCCTTATGTACTCCTAGTGTGTTCTTCCAGATTCAGCATCGATCAGACATCTATAATTGGGGCCAAATTATACTCAGCTTTATCACCAAGATATTACCTTTCAGAACAAAAGCGAATCAGAAAACAAACAATTCTCCTAAAACATCTATCAAGAGACTGTGGTGGCTACAGTACAGTGAGTTATAAGAGGACCAAAATTTTTCAGGATAATGTTGCCTTTCTATTTGAAACAAGTCTACTGAGCTACATTCCATGATCATGTCTGTAGGTAGTGGTTTCACCAAGGAGTCCTTTTGTGGGTTGTAAATTATTTCTACTGATAGGGGAGAGGGAAAAACAAAAGTAAAAAAAAAATTTATACTTTACTATCCTTGTGGGTGTGCATTTTAATATTATCTTGCTTTACTAGAATTGTAATTTTGGGGTTGAACTTGTGTGTCATGTGATTTATTTGATAGTTGACACTCCAAAGCCAGTGAAACTGCCCGGTTTATTTCTGTTGGGAGACAGTGCACTTACTTCCTTTTATTTCTGCTGATTTTACATGCAACTTGAGGTGCCAAACTGTATTTTACCTATTGTGCTACCCTGTACCACACTACTTAGTAAGAACTTGTTTCCTCAAAGGTGTAGCTCAGTTTAGCATTGAATTTCTATTATCGCTCTCATTGTAGCTGCAGTCAATAGCTCTATAGGTAAACACAACTTGTTTACAGACCTCTAATTTATATCTTTACTCAAAGTGGCTATCATTTTAAATATCATTAATTAACCTAAGAATTTTAAAACTGTACTGTGATTTTCAGAACCTATTACCTTTTGGTGCCGGATCTGCGTTATTCAAATCCTTGCTACATGTTTTAAAGCAGAAAATTTAAAAAAAAAAATTAAAAAGAGGAAAAAAAAGATGGTATTTTTGCTTACATGGAAGAAGACAACCTGTAACATAAGATGAGTAAAACATTAAAATTTTACACTTGCTGTAAAAGGGTTTATTAAAAAGGTATTTGTTCAATTTCAATAAAGCTAAATGTGGTACTAACATTTCTTCACTCTCTTCTTCATTTGCAGCAGCAGCAGCAGCAGCAGGGCTATTCGTGCCACAGCCCAGCTCTTCCACTGCTCTGTCAGCAGAAAGAGGGTGAAAAGCAGCCTTCTGCTGACATGACTTAGCACACCAAATGTTTCTGTTTATCCTGCAGCAAAGGGACTATTGCAGCCCCTGGGAGTACAGTCCAGTCAAGGACTGTCAGAAGTGTGTCTGGGATATGATGGGAGCATTTGTAGAACATTTGTATGTGCTGAGCCAGGCCTGGGGGAGGAGGGATGCTGCTCCCCTCTCACACCAACACTGCAGAGCAAGAAATACAGCCCAGCTTCACAGGTGCTGTGCTTGGCTTGGGGGTGTCCTGAACTTTCTTCTGGCTTTCTTACAGCTTCATCACTTTGGTGAGCTGAAAGAAATGCTGAGATGGCCTGTGCCAGGTGGCCCTTGTAGACATGGGAATGACCAATAGTTTAAAAGCAAATTAAATACTGAATTCAGTTTTCTGCCTTTCCCTTGTGAGGCCCAAATACACACACTAGCTGCCCAGTACAGGAATTTTTTCTCACTCCTCCAGTGAGATGTGGCACTGAGACATACTGAACCTTTAGCACCTCTCACTCTGCTTTTGCTCCTGGACCAGCTTCTACTGAGAGAATACAGGTTCCACAGCCTGTCTGACCAAAGCTACCAGGCTTTGTTCCTCCCCAGAACAGGAGAGGGAATATGGAGGTTGTGACAATCTGATTCCTGAACAATAAATTGGTGACAAAAAGCCAATTGTGCATTTTATCTTCCCACACCTTCCGCAGCTTTGTAGACTCTTCTGTTGCTTACACCTCTGATGGAACTGGCAACATCACCTCCACCTTGTTGAGGCAGGGAATCCAGATGTGACTGACAGCCCCAGAAAGGGTGACAAGTGAGAACTCAAAACCTGTCCAAACTATTCTGCTCTGAAAAATAAGATTTTGATGCAAATTCAAATATCATAATATATGCAATTTTTATGGTATCAGATTTGCTTTTATTAATGTTTAAAGTGAAACAGAATTTGATTATAGATAATGTAGTAGAGGAAAAGCCCAGCACAATCCTAGCACCATGAACTCCAGCAGGGTGAAGATACCCAGCTGTAAACCATGTCTGTATGGGAAGTTAGGAGCCTTCACTGGTATGTTAACATTCAGACCTCACTTTTACTAACCCCTTGTTCCAAAACCAGTTTTTCAAATGAAGGTGTAATGCCAGCATTAATCAGGATTAATCCTCAGTGCCCAGACGTGTTGCAGAGATTCTCATCAATGTCAGAGCCTGCTGCTCACAGCTGCCCCAAATGGCTGCAGGCCACAGCAACAGGAATGCAAACCTACCCTCATCTGAGGGATGTCTTTATGTCCCTTTCTGTAGTGAAGCTCACGTGCCTCCAGCATCCACATCACAAATTCAACTGCACTCTTTGCCGTGCTTGGCTACTAGCATTTATCAAATGGTTCACTAAAATATCTTGCTGATCAGAGCTGAGGTTTGCTGACAGTGTCCATGGGAAGATTGCTCTCCTGTTGCCTTCTGTATAAACTTTGGTCCAGCCATGAGAAAAAGCTGCGCAAAAAATCTGAATAGGTCTGTCTCTCTCTTTTGAAGACAGAATTTAGGGATACATGACAATTATTCAATTAGTCATGGGTATTGAAATTATCTAGTTAAATTTTGGAAACAACGTGTGCAAATGGACAAGGCCAGCAAGCATGACAGATAGGAATGGCCACATGATACAGAGAAGTTGCCACGTGCTGGCTGTGAGCCCTCTGACACAGAGATGGTTTGATACTGGCTATCTACTAAAGAATCTTCTCTCAAAGAACATGGCTGGCACCAGAAACTGGTTGAGAAACTGCCTGCACAAAAAACCCCATCAATTAACAAGGATAGCAGGACACAACTTTCCTAAACAAATTCTCAGTAGGGTTAACAGAGAAAAAATACTCAAAAAATGTTCAACTTGCACTCAGGGTAGCAGAAGGATTAAAGAGTGAAGCAGTTTTATTCCAAGACACCAGTGCAAGAGGAAAAAAATTACTTGGAAAATAACTCTGAGACAAATAACCTTTGTGAAACAGGAGACACATCAGGATGGAGGCAAAGAGACCCAGAGACCCAATCTTCTGAAGAGATTCCACACACATTAGAAAGCTTGCATGCTACAGTTCTAGCTGGTAAAATAAAATGAAGCCCTAGGGCATTTAAACTACTTGCATTTAGTTATAAGACAATTATGATGACTTCTTCTTTACCAAGAAAGCTTAAAAAACTTTAAGCATGTCTTTAAAGGATGCAACACCAGGTCAGGTCATTGGTATCCTGTAGTCACAGGCTGGACCTGGGTGATTCAGTAGTCAAGGTGAAATATTTAGCCATCTCTCACCAGATAGATGCTGTCAGGTGCTGTGATAAAGCCTAACTGATAAAAGAGATCTTTAAAAAATCTCATTACATTAGGAGAAAAGTGAAAAATAAAATAAAAAATAGTGAAATGAGAGATCTCTCTTTGTTACTCTTTCCTGTTTGTTTTCTCTTCATATTTTTTTAGGTAGCAGAGACATCACTTGTGATGTACTGAATCAAATATGGTGAAGCAGTGGAGGCTTTTGGATTAACCAATATGAGATATCAGCAATTTGTATCTGCTGGAGGACAACTCTGGGATATGCAATGACTCTGGAGTCAGATTTTTTTCATGTGCTACAGAGGTGAGGAGTAAGAGTGAACCTCATCCACAGACATTGATATTTTCTTGTTTTGATCCCATTTTTTCCCAGCATGAGATGTTGAAAGCAATAGGAAAGAGCTGATGGAAAAATAATGTTTGTCTCCTGCAGGCTGAACTGCTGCAGCTCTTCATTTTTATACAAACCTGCCTGACATGGGTGGCACAGGAGCTGCTGCCCAAACATGAGGCTCCAGTCCAAACTTACAGCCTTTTGTAGCTGATGCTACTGAAAATATTGTGGAAGAATCTGAACTAGCCTTTGAGGTTACAGACACGGGCATTTCCTGGGAAGGGCTTTCATTGGGGTGAAGTGGTGTCTTTGCCTCAGCAACAGGATTCTGCATCTGCACCTGGAAGTCACATTTCATAAATTAATTCAAAAGATCTTACTCAGTCCAGTAGTGGCATTGCTGTATTTAGAAATATATTTCTAAATAAAAGAATAAATATATTTAATATGTTGTTATAAAAAGTATATGCACAGCTTTCTTATTCATTTAAAATTAGAACACAGCAATGAACAATGAAACAAAATCTTTGTACAAATATCAGCTTTGTATTACACAAAGTAGTATGAAAATAATTTTATTTAATATATTCATTTTCATTATCTATAATGTAGTAGCTGTGGAAAACTATCTTCTGCCAGACTTTGAAAGTAATTTATTCTAATGATTTTTGGCATAGAATTTTGTGTCTTAAAATGTTTTGGAAAACTGAAAACCAATCCCAAGGCTGCCTTGAGAAACTTCTGCCTGGGAAAATACTCTAAGCAGCAACATATTTTTTCTCTAAATGCCCCCCACAGATTTTAAATTAAAAATCAATCTTCTCTAGTTTAACAGGAAGATAAAAAGAAGATATTTTTGTAATTTGAAGATATTTTGTCACCTTTCCTAATTTTGCAAGGCAACTGTGAATTACATCAAATTTAGGGCTTAGCTTCAGAACAAGAGAAGCTTCACCAGTTCCAGACAAACTTATTTATGCAATTTACTTCCAAATCCAATGCAGTGCTTACTGAAAGCAGAAGGAAAAAAATTCTTCAATAGCTTCTAGATCAGTTTCTTTTAAAGGATTGGTTTCCAACACTGAGCACTAGAAATAATTTGCGAGGGAAAATATTTAGAGTGGATTAGCTCTCTTCCTCTCAGGAGGAATTGAAAATTGAGTCAAAATAAGCATCTCAGATAATAATTAGGAAAACTGACTCTGTGAAATACATACACTCAGGTCTTTAAGTTGCCACTGAAATGAACATGCTAAATAATTATCTTTGCTATGGAGAAATGCTGTGAGGCAATATTAGGAAAAAAGTAAGGAATACCAGGGATCCTGATCACATTTTTATTATGCTAAAAATGGGGCTTCACTTGGACAAATGATATAATATCCTCTCTAGTCCTCTGAACAGCTGTACAACTGATTCAAAACCAGCTCCTTCAGATTATCACAAGGCTTGAATCTGATGTGGAGATGTGGGGCAGTGTGTGCCATGCCAGGAAGATGGCAGCTGGATGCATCCCTCCTTTTTCCACTGGAAAAACAGCAAGATCCCTGAGAGTGCACACAGGAAGCATATTCCACAGCAGTGCTGAATGAAAATGCTTTAGACAGAGCAGTTGAAGGACTCACAGATTTCCACCTTACCTTTGCTTTGGCATGAATCCTTTTTTCCTGAGCTGATGAAGAGTGCTACCCTTGACATCCCAGGGCTGGGCCTGTGGCTGGACATGTTTGGAAATCACATTTTTATCGCCTGGCTTCCAGAGAACACCTTCCCTGTTTTCCCTTTATTATAAAAAGAGAAAAGAGCTATGCCACTGTGGGAAACACTGCGGAACCAGAGAGAGTCTTTAGGAGGGTTTTTCAGTGAGAAGATGAGAGCACCAGTGACTTAATTCACAGCGGAGATGCTTCCTCCTCCTCCATCTGCATTGTCAGGCAGAGATGTTATGAAAGGCAGGAGAGTCTGGCAATGAAGAAGGTGCCAATGCATGGTTAAATCTTTCCTCTTAGCCATTGCTTTGAGTTCAAAGAGGATACATGTATGGCTGCATTAGGGCGAGACCAAGGAGAGCAGCATGGACAAATGTCTGTGATGAGCTAATTAACCTTTAGAAAAGGAGAGTGAGCACGTTTTTTCCTGTAATAAGCTAATGAACTCTATCCTCCGGGGGAGATGAGGGGCATAATCAATGAGGATCCTAACAGGGGTCTGCCAAAGATGCTCTTCAGAGGAGGGGTGAAGAGCAGGGCTGTTACTGAGTCATTAGCTTAAAAAACAAGGGCTGAAAGAGCTGCCTGCTGCAGGAAAATTGGGTTCCCCTTCCATGTGTATTACATTACATGTAATAGGGCTTTGAAAGCATGTTTTCTGCTTGGAAGAATATCACAATTTTCAACTAATCCATGCAAGAAGCAAAGCTAAAAAAAGAGAAAGTATCTTTTTCTTGGCAAATTTTCCTTGCAGTAGCTCAAGTCAAAACCAAGAGAAACTTTTATGCTGACCTCAGATGTAAGTCAAGCTGTTACAGGTTGATGGTGAAAGTTTCAATATGGGCAGGGTCTCAGCCTACATCTTAGCTGTCTGCTGTTATGGCACATTTGCTCTTCACTTTGGAGCCCAGTGACTTTGTTTTCTTGAATTACCACAATGAGAGGTTCCACCACCGACCCTTCTGGTGTTGCAAGTGCAGTAAGTGAGGACAAAACTGAAGAATTTGCTAAAGAACATTTAGAATTTCAATGAAATTTTCCTCTCATCAGAATCTGTGTGTATAATAGTCTTTCGAAGGACTTTTCAAAAGGACATTGGCAGAGGCTAAAGAGCACTTTAATGTTTCCTTTGATTTATTAGCACTAGTTCAGTTTTTAATTTGCAGAGAAGAAGTGCTCCATTAATACCCACAGTAGCATTTCACATTAAACATCCTAAATGGGACCTAATCTATTTTTAAAGGAATAATTCCCATGCATTGGTTGACTTATTCCAGGCATCACCAGGGCTGAAAACATGAGGTCTGTTCCAGACATGCAGCAAGGTTTCCTTGAACACCTGCACTGCTATTCTGACTGTATTTCTGCAATAATATCAGTGGGCAGGACTTGCTTTGTGGCACCAAGGAAACAAAGGAGGATATTTTATCATAAAGGAAATATGCTTATTTTCTGCTATAATAGCAGAGAGAATTTCACTGGAAATTGATAGCTTCTACAAATTGTAAAGCTTGTATTGCATCTGTGCAACACACACACACACACACACACACGCTACATTCCTTTCACTTTGCTTCCCTCAGTCTTATTGCAGTATTTCTTTGACTGATGTCCCTGGAAATTTCATCTGCTACACTGTGCTAGCTAGTGTGGTAGCACAGATATATATCTACCTTCTTTTTCTCTGACCTAGATGTGGAAAAGGTCCAAAAGTTATCTTTAGCCTGATTAATCTGAGTCTGTTCTGCTAATATGCTGCCATGGATTAAATATATATATATGTCATCTGAAATAGCTGAGGCGCAGCTCAGACATCCTGTAAATGGCAGTACTGGGATCCACCTGCAGCGGGTTCTGCTAAGCAGGCACTCCGCCCAGTGCTCTCTGATAAGGTTTCTGGGTCACATCTGAAGACTTCTGCAGCAAATGTGATTGTGGTTACTGCTGATGGACATTTTTCCTGCATCTTAAAATTCTAGCTGATCTAAATAAATCACAAGGGAAACATGTACTAAAAAGGGAGGACCCTTTAACCTGTCCCTCTGTGTGGTGCTGGCACAAGAGCCACAACAATGCAGAAGGACACCAGAAGCCCCTTTTGCAGCTGGGGAGGGTCTCCGTGGCACTGGCGCCTGGGGAAGCAATCCCAACCTCCCAGACCTCCCTCAGGGCATAGAGGGGCTGCCTTGCAGCAACAGGTCAGGGGACATCCAGGCTGCACTATCAGCAATGTTCACCCTCGGAGCAGGCCAGGAGGAGGCTACTTTACAAGTGCTTTATTCTCCTCACCATGGCTTGATCAAATTGTCCTTTCAAGGTTGTCCAAGCCCGAATGTTCACGCTGTTCACACTTCAGTTTTCAAGCTGTGGTTAGGTGACCGCATGGTCGCACTCTAGTGCCTTTTGCAACTGCCTCATGCACATCTCACCTCTGGCCACTCCCGGGGGTGTTCCAGCTGCTCTCCCTTTTCACTAGCTATTCTCCCTTCAGGCTGGACAGAAGAAGCGAGCCAGGTCCTCTGGAAAATTAGAAACCACCCAGAGAGCTGCTCCCCAGCTCAGCCCCACAGGTGTGGGAGGCTCCCCATGAGCTGATGAAAGAGCAAGAGGGTGAAGCTCTGTGTGTGCAAAAAAGCCCAAGTGTAACTGGAAAGCAAAGGGGAGCAGGTTTTGGAGACACCTCAAAAAACTTCAAGACTTCAGACTTCAAGACAGTCCCAATAGCAAAAGAAGAACTGAAAACAGAGAGAAAGGATCCCCTTGCTCATTTCAGTGGTGATACGAGTAAGACAAAAAGATCTCCACCTCTCCAAGGACATTGTCCCCAATTGCTGTTTTTAATGAAAATTGCCTGGCTGATCCCCAGTATCAGCTACTCACTCAGAGGGGCTTTTCTATTATTAGGACAGTTAGCTGGGAGAATGGCCAAGGTTTATGTTATCTCCATTACCAGCTAGCTTTAATGGTACTGGAGAGCATCTTTGGTTTTTGGAAGAATAACTACTTCCTTTGGATACTACTCCAATACTCCTCTGTTTCAAGAAGGTCAGCACTGGCCCCTCAAAAGAAAAATTAAAGTTCTAGGCTGAGATAATGAAAAATCAAGGTGTGAATGACCTTAAGAGACTGCAAGATCTACTTTGGCCTCAAAGCAACTGGCTGAAGATGAAATTATGGCTGTGTGTCCCCTGGAACCTCCTCTTGGTTCTGCTCTGTCTCAAAGCACACTTTTTGTCATGCACAGCATTTTCTCATTTATATAAGAATGATAAAATGCTGTGCATGCTGTGTATGCTTTCCCCATAAGAAAAAAATGAGTTTCTCCCTACAAAAACTTGCATCATCTTTACTGACTTTTCCTGTCTCATGGGGGTTTACAAAAGCAATTTTTAGATTTAAAACAACAAAGTCATTCAGCAAAGAAACAGTTTGCTACAGAAAGCACCATTCAGCTTTTTGATCTTGAATGTACAGGTGTTTATCCAAGCTATAGAGCATAGTTGATTGAAGAGCTCCTGAAACCCCATTGTTCCTGCTAATTCCTGTAGAATTGTTATTTTCTAAACTACTGCATCTCTGTTCCAGAGGAGTGGCTTACTGGGAGACTTTTTCTTCTTTTTTAATTATATGTTTCCAATCATGATCACCGAGCTTCAAGGACAAAGGATTTTTTTTTATTATTATTATGCTTTTCATGCATCATTGGAGCACCTAAAGAGCTTCCAACAGATTCAGAAAATCAGGCTGCCTGTAGTGAATGAATTCTTCAAAAACAGTGATATTATTAGCTCTTCTGTGTCATTGAACAGACAACCTAAATGCTAAAACCAGAAATTTCATTAAAGATTAAAGAAATATCATTTCATGTTTCACCTGCTCCATTAATATCAAATATGGATTCTATCTTTCATGACACAACTGAAGTGCAGTGTAAGATTTCAGATATACCATTATTTAATCTCTTTCAGAGAAAGAAAAAGAAATGTTCAAAATCCTTGAAGAGCTATGTCTGAGCATGACAATATGCTTTGTCTGACCATTTTAAGGCACTAAAGAATATCTTGGTCTTGTTATTTTCAATACCTCCCGTTCTTCATGCACCACTTGAAATATGTTAATGGAGACATAACTTGCAGAAAATGCCAAGCACTTATTCTCGGAGTCCGAGGCCTCCAAAGACTTCTCTGCTGAAACACCCAAGAAGTGAGGCACTCAAAATCACTAAGTGCTTTTGGAAATCTCAGTCTTGAATATTATGATCAAACTACTTTTACCTGGAGTTTTTCCTGGTCACTTACTTGCAGCTCCATCTTTTTCCTTCTTCTCACAAAGAGTAGTTTTCTGAGTTTCTGAGTTTCAGATTTCTGGCCTTTTCACCAGAGGCCAAAACCCCTGGGGACATGGTGAGTTGTATTTTATATCTCTGCAGTAAGAAGAAGACTGTAAAAGTTGCCTTAACATGAAAAACTGGAAAAGATGCCTGTCAGACATTTTTCTAAGAGCAGCATCCTATCAAAAAGGCAAGTTCAGAAGGTCGTTCTACAAGGTTAACATTCCCTATGTACCTTATAGCAGAAGATTTAAAAAGGGCACCAAAATCTTCCCAGAAAACACATCCCCATTGTTTCTGAATAATTTTCAGCAGAGGCTTTCAGAAGACTATCAGTACTCAAAAGAGGAAACTCTCCCACAAGCAGAGTGTAGTCATCAGTTTTGTGCCCTTCCTGGAACTGTGAATACATGTATTTGTCACACCAGTCCCATGGTCCTCTAGCAGGAACCATGGGGTGCTCTACCACAATTCTCTGTACCACCAGTTTTTGCACTTCCCCTGTGCTTTAGACCCCTGATTTTTCCAGTGGCCCATACTGGGGTCAGCACAGGGCAGGCCATGGATCTTTGCACAGCAGAGAGGATGAGCCTCCCCTGGGGGAAAAGGAAAACTCCTGACAGGTTGCTTTTGAAATGATTGAGGTTTCCACAATATCCCTTTGGAAAACAACACAGCCAGGATTCCTCAGCCAGCCTTTCTCTGCAGATATCCTTGTCCTGGCTATGGCAGAACTGTGCAGCTTTCCAGTCCTTGCAGCCCGTGAAAGAAATTGAGCCTCTATTTTAAGAAATGAGCAGCACTAATAAATAAAATGGAAAAAAAAAGGGTAAAAGCATGCACAGCCCCAGGGCAGCTTTACAGAGACTGAGTCTCTGGAGTGCCAGGAGTGGCTTTTAATCTCCACTGTGCTTTGGGAAGTGGTTGCCAGCCCGTGGCTAGGTAGGACCTGACAGGTCTCCTCCTGCTCCCCCTCACTACCCCGGCCCATGAGCACGTGTCAGATACCCCCAACATTTCCCCTTTTGGGCCAGGGTAGAGCTGAGCCCATGGGGGCTACCCCTTATTTCAGCGTTGGCTTTCCTTCACAAGGTGGGTGCACGGACAGCTTGGCCAGAGGCAATCTGCCCTGCCCCCCCTCCCTGAGCCTGTGCAGCCCCCAGGGGCAGGGCCAGCTGTCCCTAAGTGCTCCCAGCTGCCTTGCACACATGGCTCGCAGTTGCCGGGGCAGTTCAGGCAGCACTGCCAAACCCGCAGTGACAGGTTATTGGGCTCCTACAAACCTTAATGTGATGTTTACTGCTCACACTGAAGTGCCACATGGGCTGCAAGCTGTTTTCTCTTGGCTGAGAGCTCGGAGGGAGACAACCCCAGCTGCCTGGTGAGCAGGGACTTCTTCCCCAGCTGCCGACCAAGCAGGGCAAGAGCACGTTTGCTTTTTGCTTGTAGAAAACTCCTGGCAGGGATGCATCAACTGCATTTCAGCTTCTCACAGAAATCTCTTTCCTCTAGGTAGTACATGAGACAAAGGTTTACAGATGAAAACACTCACAAATGTACAGCCTTGAAAAAAACCCAACTGCATCTCAGCTCCCTGATGTTGCAAGGAGCACAGGTATTTTCCCATGATCGATTTTCCCAGTTGATCCTGAAAGGTTACAAGCGTTCCCGCAGCAGCAAATGACCTCCACGACATTTACTCCCAGTCGAATTCTCCTGGCTGACCTTCAAATCCTTTTACAAAGATTCCTGATATTCTCACTGCCCTGCCAAAAAGATTGCTGGGATTGGCAAAGGTCTGGTGAGCTGAGCAGACAGAGGAGAGCAAGTGCAACCAAGAGTTCCTCGATGGTCCCAACTTCCTTCTCAGCCCACTAATTGCTCAGCAGTGCAAAAAAGTCGAGAACAAACAGCTCCTATTGGCAGAGGGCTGTGAGCAAACCTAAATTATTTGGGAAAGAGAATCCCTTCAGAGCCCCCTGTTTTCTTGACAGAAAGCAGGCTGAAGAATTTTAATGGAAGGAAAGCTTCCTACTGGGGTTTCTACACTGAGGCTGCCATTATCAAAAACCTAAAATTTGGGGTTATCCAGAAATTGTTTCACAAACCCTCAAATATTCTTTTAAATCCTCCTACAAACCTAATATTATCCTTCAAGAATGTATCAGCAAAGAATTTTTATTTTACAAGCATTGAAATCTTAGGACTAATAAATTTAACCCTCACTAGTACCATGACAGTCATTAAAGAAATCTGACTTCATACTTTGGTAATCTGAAAAGGTTATATTTAAAATTTTAGTTTAAAACTTTTTAATCTTCTGGTCTGGCAAGATGATGTCATAGGAAACATTATGGATAGGAGCAACCTGGTAAAAACATCTCTCCAAGCAGGGTTAACCTCGCTAATTCTATGATAGTGACAAGTTCAAGAAATTCAACACTGATACAAGCTTAATCAAATAACAACAGCAATGCAGATATAGCAGCAATAACCTCTCCATGCTGTTCTCCAGGCAGCCAGGCTCTCAGATGACTATGACAGCTTGGAGTTACCAGATCATGGGTTTCAGTGCATTGTTATCACGATTACCTGATTGATACCCAGGTGTATAAAGCCTCAGGGGTTTGTCTCCTTCTTGGGCAACACACAGGATCCATTTGAATAATCCCAATTTATATTGCAATCCTTATTTAGGGCCTTCTCTCATGTCAGGGCCTGGGACTCTTTCCTTCTGTACTTCAAAGGTTTGAGGATGGCAGCAGTGCTTCCAGTAGTGTCTCTTTCCCTCCTGAGAAGGCTTCCCTATTCTGCTGTAGAAGTTAATATTTGGGTATAGAGGAAAAGTAAAACAGCCTCTGAGGGTAGTAAATAGGCAGTCAGGAAAGTATAATTTATGTATAGGGAATTCATGCATTCATTTCAGGTCAATACCTAACTGACCTCCTTTTAATTCAAAAAGCATCACCCTCGTTGGTATTTCAGTGAGATACCATGTTGGAGAGAACCCAGAAACTCCTTGATGCTTGCTGTTCTTCGGAGAATGGCTAAAAGGACAAACAGGCACTCTGAAATGTTGTTGGATGACTTCTCTGGAGCCACTGTCAAAGGACACATTTTCATAATTGATCTAGGAGACTGAATTCTTTCCATTACCACTTGAATCCATGTAACCCTCTGTAGATCTGGCCAAATTCAACTTTTGTAATTACATTTTCCAAAGCAGAGTAAGCTTAAATCAATAATTAAACAAAAATTAGTTAGCACTTTTGATTTACTTTGCATTTTTAATGTAGACTTACTGAAAGCTGACATAATTTATGGACATCTCCTTCAAGCATGTACAGTCTAAACTATAATTTAAACGAACTGGAAAAAAAGATTACTTCTGTAAGTTGAATCAATATGTCAAGAATTGGCATACAGCATTAAGCAGGGCAAGTAAAATTGGATAGAGCAGTTATACATCCTAGAGTACAAGGTGATGACTGTGTTCTCCGAACCTCATCATTTGCACCTTCATGAGTTCTGAAGAGCCTTCTTGGTCTGGTGATGCCTGCCCTTCCAGACTCGCCACTGTGGGCCAGTCCCAGTGCCAGGCTCTGCACACCAAGGGATTTCTATTCTTCATTTCTGGCCTTTTACCAGGCAGCAAACAAATTTCACAAAAGCCCAGTGGTAAATGATGGTTGAGAAGTCCACTTGCCACAGAGGGTGCCTGTATGTGTAAAGACAGGAGGGAGAAATCCTGATGAGTGTCCACTGACACAGAAATCTGCAGGTAGGAACAATTGCTGTGAAGAGGCTGTTGGGCTCAGTACACCCCTGTCCTGCTGAACAAGAGTCATGGTATTTGAGAGAACAGAACCAGAGGGTGAGAAAAGAGGTAGCTGGAGGTATCTGAAAGCTGTCAGGAGTCTGAACTGGGGAGTGTGAAGAATTCCTTACTAGCCTATGAGCTAGAATAGCAGCCACAGGGAAGACTTCAGCCCACATCCTGTAGCAGCCTCCAAGTCCTACTCTTGTATTTAGATTTCAGTTTAGAAGGTGATTTTTAAAATATATTTAAAAGAAAGTAATTGGTGACTGTTGTATAACATGCATTCAGGATTGCAGAGATAACCTAAATGCTGATATTTTCTGACTTCAGAGTGATTGAATGACCACTCTTAAAACACTCTCTTAATATAGTTAGTGAATGTAATTAGATCACAGCAGCTGGCTTAAAACATCACAACTGCATCACAAGTGGAGATTTTCAGCATAATAACCCCTCATTTCATATCTCTCTGCACATCAACCCGACATGCTTTAATTCAGATTCCCCCTATAATACCCACTGTTGATCCAACCACTTTTCTGAGAGGTAGCTCTGACATTCTGACAGCAAAAGTAGCAATGTTAATATCTTATCATTGTCAACAACAGGGAAGTGTCACAAGAAAGAGATGAAGTGTGCAAGACAAAATGCAGCAGGGGGAAGGGGAAAGGTAAGAAATAAGATTCGTTTTGCTCCCACTCATTGTGTGCTTGGCTAAGCAGGTGGGACAGGGAAAAAAATTATCCATAAGACAGGAGTGGAATGAAAACCACAAGTGAGAACTACCTTCTCCCACCAAGACACATTTGATGTTGACGTGCATGGAGAAATGGAGGCTAAGGTGGGCCAGTTCCCATGGCTGATTGGCTTCATCACTGCATCTGCTAAACATGAGGTGAATATTTTGGCAAGCACCATCTGCGATGAAGAACTTGTCCCCAGCAGCTGGATGCATTACATGCAGGACATGGAATAACCAGGGCCTGAGCAGGTACCAGCCCAAGTACTAGCAGACTCCCATTCACTTCCATGCCAAGGGAGTACTAGCTCCTTTATAGAGGATGCTTCAATAAGTTAATAAATAAACTAATTCCTAGATATAAGATACTTGCATCTCCTCACACACCTCTGCAACCTGTATTTGAGCAAGTAGATAAGTGATTTTACAGGATTTGAGTCACGCTAGAAGGAACTTCCCTAGTTCATCTACTGGATCTTTTTTTATGCAGTAGCTTGGTGTTCTAAGAAAATGATGCCTAAGAATCACAGATTTTGAGCTTTCCCTGGCTAACTGCAATCAAATGTGGTGGTAAGGTCCATGTTTAAAATACTGTAAAAGATATGTGAAAACTGAGATCTCAGGGGAAAAAATTAATCCCTTCATTTCCCTGATGAAGAGTTAGGCAGATTTCAAGCATAACACATACTTGTAACAATTGCTTGCTGTGCAACTGGCAGGTATCTTGCTCCCAGACTGAGCTCTTACAAGGAACAGACAAGGAAACTGAAATTACTGTAAAGCAGGGAAGGTTTACAAGTATAAGGTTTTATTTCTCCTCACCAGTAGAATAACTGATTTTTTCCTTTCACAGACTACTGAAGGGTCCCACCAATGGCACCCCTTGAAGACGAAATAATGAAAAAGGAGTTCATTTCAATGCCTGTTCAGCAAAGAGGCAATCACTCTAAGTAAGCCTGTGTTGTTCTCCCTAAGCCTTTGGCCACCTTCAATGCCAGGTAAAGAGGTACTGCTGATAGCCTCTTGGATTTAGTACTTTGACTGAAAATTAAAGGGTTCCTGGAGAGGGCTGTCAATAGCTCACCAGTGCAGGCAGCAGCCCTACTGCATGAGCAAGGACATGTGATATCCCAAATCAGCTTTTCACTGGAACCAGCAAGAGAGCTGCTTTTAAACAGGCTGAAATCCAGTGCCTTAGAGATTCTCAAGTCTTCCTCTTCCCAGATGAACTAGACCAAGATGGAGAAAACACAAATAGGTAAATTGCAGAAGAGTAACACGAGGGACATGGACATTACATGGAGATGTTGCATTACCTTCAAACCATGCATTATTTACCCAACGTGTTTACAGTTAATGTTTTATTTCAAAGAAAGAGAAACAATTTCAGGAATGAGAATACTCAGCTGGTGCCTGTAAATAGCCTTAAGTCTACCCTGCAGTGACACCTTGAGGGGAAAACATTAAAAATAAATAACCAGAATGTGCATTTCAAGTCAATGCTAAAGAAACAGGAAGCACAAGACCACCTGGATGGTCAGCTGCCTGGTCTCCTGGAGCAGCTCATGAAAATGTGGGGACTTGTAGTATTGCTCCTGACAAACAGCTTTCTGTTAAGCTGTATTACCTCTCAACTTCTCTTGTACACATCCCATACTTCTAGTCTCACTTGCCTTTCCTTTTTTCCTCTTCTCCGGAGGAGATGCATTACCTCATGATTTCCAGAAATGGCCCAACATTTGGTTTTGACATTATTTCTGCAAGTAAAAATGATCTTACACAAAAAAATGAGGGTTTTTTTTTCAGAAAAGGCCATTTCTTATTCCTTGTGTCATAGAATACATTGCTTAGCCTCCAGGAGAGCAATGGAAGGTCCCAGGGTGACCTGGAGGTGGCTTCCCTGTGGGAGCCTGGCAGATTTGGTTGTGGAGTCAGCCTGGTGGTTGCACCCATAGAGGGGCTAACTTGTTCTGGCCTCTCTTCTATTCCCCAGCCTTTTCTTTTTGTTGCACACTCAAGACTGCTTGTAAATACAAGCCCTCACAGAAGCTCTCTGTAGACATGACCCAGGAATGGCATCAGAGGTTCTCCTGGGAATGGCCCCCACTTAGGGCTGCGTGTCTCACCTCTGCTGAGTGCAGAGACAAATGTTTGGGGAAGTGCCCCCTCTTTTAGCAGACTACAGTGACCATTGATCTCGGGTGTCCGAGGGATTGTTGCTTATGCAGAAGAGCAGCTGCAAATGATCACTGCTCTTTCCAAAGGACATTCATATGGAAATGAATACTGGTATAAGTCTTCCATATGTGTGAGCTGCACCTCTGTGCTGTGTGGTCAGCACTCGAAATGCTTTCAAACACCACCAGTGGGGCTTTGGTCCAGTGAAGTTCAACAAGGGCAAATGCAGGGTTCTGCACCTGAGGAAGAATAACCCTGGCACCAGCACAGGCTGGGGGCTAACCTGCTGGAAAGCAGCTCTGCAACGAAGGACCTGAGTCTTAGTGGACAATAAGCTGTCCAGGAGCCAGCAGTGTGTCCCTGTGGACAAGAAAGCCAATGGAATCCTGGTGAGCATCAGGAAGAGCATTTGCAGCAGGTCACAGGAGCTGACCCTGCCCCTCTGCTCCAGCCCTGGTTGGAATCACCTGGAGTGCTGTGTCCAGCTCTGGGCTCCTCAGGAGAGACACTGAGCTCCTGGAATTGGGTTCAGTGGAAGGCAACAGAGGTAATTAATGGACTGGAGCATCTCTCTCTGAAGGATAGGTTGAGATAGCTGAGCCTGTTCAGACTCTGCAAGAGATGTCTGAGAGGGGACTTTGGTGGTGTTGAGCAATAAGACAAGAGGCAAAGGGCAGAAACCAATGCACAGGAAGTTCCACCAGAACATGAGCAAGAACTTTTTAATGTGCAGGTGACTGAGCACTGGAACATGTTGCCTGGAGCTGGTGTGGAGTCTCCCTCAGGGAGATATTCCAGAACTTTCAGGATGCAATCCTCTGCCATGTGCTCTAGGGTGACCCTGCTTGAGCAGGGAGGAGCCACTGCAGTCCCTTCCAACCTGATCCATTCTGTGATTCTGCTTCAGAGACCAGGTGACATGGCAGGGTTTGTGTGGCTTGCAGGCTCCATGTTTTGTGAGTAAACACAGTTGGTTTGAGTTCAGCTTGGGGGAATGGGGAGAGAGAGTGCTTTCATAATGCTGCTGCCATGTACAAAGCAAGAGACAACACTGTGTGCTTTTGCTAGGGAGATAAAGGGCACAGGCACAAAAAATTTGTACATTGGTTTTTACGTGCTTGGGCATACTAATATGAATTAATTTTAATTTCTAATCACTATGTTTAATTTGTAAAGCCTTAGAAAATACAATTGATGCCATTTGGGAAGGGCACATATAAAGAAAATGAGAGGTTTTGAGTACAAAATTCATTTTAACCCTGCTATAGAGCTGCTCCTAACCTTCATAATTAAACTATCTCAAATGTAAAAAAAAATCTCAAAATATATTTAAACTGAAGGTTTGTGAGTTCAGTCAATAACATAGTCAGTATACTTTTTAGTGCTGCACATATGAAATTCTACAAATTAAATTATATTCAAGACAGATGGTGTCACCACAGCAGTCATGTGTCCTGTATGTGCTGGCACTGGGGAAATGGGAAATATTTTTTTCTAATCATTGCAAGATTAGTCTCAATTACCTTGAAATGAAGCTACCAACAATATCAACAACAACAATGTCAATCTCTTCTTTGTTTGCCCTTACAAACTGCAGCAAGTGGGTCTGTAAGGAGTTAACCAATAATCACAGACCGTTATGGGATGCAGCAGGTCAACATGTTGCTGACAGCCCTCTCTAGGAAATCCCACAGGTGTGGAACAAGAACATCAGGCACTGTTCCTGCCTTTTGCATGCCAGTATCCTTCACCGGTCAGGAAAATTGTGCCCCAGAGAAAATGAAAGTAGGGTGTTTGATCTCATGCCAAATACCCATCCCTTGGCACTGGTGATGCACAAGCTCCATCAGAGGCATCTCACATAGATGTTTATTAGGTGTGAACATGACTGTATTGTTTCTAAGAGGGCCTTGAAAAAGAGATATGTCATTCCAGCTCGGTGAGACACCTGGACCAAGCTTACCAAAACCAAGCTCTCCACACACAGAGCCAGACATGGGCTGCTGGCACATGGTCCTTACAACTGGACAAAGTACCACAAGCACAACTCACCCGTATCCAGCCTGCCTGGGAGGCAGCAGGCTTATTAAACCTGGGCAGATGTGTATACTTGGATGGAAACCAGTGGTACAAAACTTGGTGTAGGATATGATGGAGTGGGAGGTGAAATTTAATTACAAACATCTGTGAGAAAGTCGATGTTACCTGTTCACAGCCATTCCCTTAAACACTTTATTCACACATTCCCTCATTCCACATAAAAGCAACAAGATGTCTGACTTGGACCCCTTGTGTAAGACACTAAGGACGAAGAACACAGGCTGCCAAGTCCTCTATTTGTCCCCGGAGTTCTTCTTGATGGCCACACAAAATCTCATTTTGGACAGATGTCATCTCTGTTAGGAACAATCATCTCTTATGGGGCAGTCTCTAGTATGAGCATTGTTAATTTCAGGTCTCTAAACCTTTTAGGCCAGGTCGCTGCTCATTGTATCTTTTTTTTTTTTTTTTTTTTTTGTTTGGAAAATTTCCTTTGTGGGCAAATAGAAAAAGCACACACACAATGTTAAATGGGATCTGTTGCCATGTCAATGCCACTCTCCTGTTGTTAGAATGCAGGGTCTGTGCTCGAGAGTCAGCTGGCCTGGGGCCTTTCAGTGCAGGTCTTCTGGGCTTGCTACAACCACCCTTGTTTCCATTTTACTGCTGGAAAGTGTGTTTTTTGAGGGGGGTATATATGCATTTAACCTTTTGTGCTGCCATTTATTCTGGTGCTCTGTCATTCTCTGTTCCTGCCAATCTTCATGTTTCTATGACAAATCTCCCCACCCTCTGGGCTCTCCCGGGCTCCAGGCAGGCTCCCTGCCTGAGATGAGGCACAATGCAAGCACAGAGGTGACAGGCTCAGCTGTATACCTGGCTCACAGTCTGCCTAAATGACCAGCAAAAACTGTCTTGTGGCAATGGCAGCGGGACATCTGCCCTGGCCTGTGCCAGATCTTTGGCAGCTGATGTGGAGAAGCATTTTGTGTTGGAAGAAATCTGAAGGTGCTCCGGGTACTTGGTGCTATGCTGAGCCTTAGTCGTGGGGGTCTCTGCAGAGCAGCCCCTTGTTCCCCCTGAGTGGTGCAGCCACCATGGCTGAGCAGAGACAGCTGGGCAGTTTGCCAAGCAGCTTCCTCACCTCTGGAAGCAGCTGGCCCTGGGAGCCTCACATCTACACCCGATCCTCCACCTGGCCAAATGCACATGGCCATGGTGGGCCCTTCCTGTTCATTGTGTGGCTTGCCTGGGCTCTGCTCTCTGTGACTCTCTGTGACTAAGTGCTAGTGAAACTCTTCACCTTGAGAGAGAGAGGGTTGAATGATAGCCAGAGCACGCTTTGGTTTAGGTTGGTTTGAAGAAAGGAAAGGTATGTTCCTCTATCACCCTGTATTTCTGTCCAATTGGCTTTTATGCACTGCATGCCACCCTATAAGCACCATAAAGCTTTAACATCTGTGGTGCCTTCAGCACTGCAACACAGCCTTACAAACTAAAAATTGTCATTGTACAGCCCAGATCTGTATTATTGTGTGAATGGAGCTCCAGCCTTCAGAAACTATCATTTACAGTTTTCTTTTGAGTAAAGACTGCTGGGTAGGCCTTTTAAAAAAGGGTGAAAATAGCTTTGAATTGAACAAATTGCAACAAATAGTGGGTAGTTGTATGTATGCTAGGCTGTGCCACAGGGAAGATAGATATTACAAATGCTTTGGGATTCCACTTCATCCTTTTATAGTAGCTTTTTCTCCACCACTGCATCCTCTCCAGTAATGGTGTTAAATAATGCATATGTAATTTCGGTGTTTTATGCTGTGTTTTGCTTCTAACACTGGACTGAGACTGTGTTTCCCTCCCTACCCTGAAATTCAGTTGTGGATATAGAAATTCTATCATTTGTTGCTGCAACATGTGAAGAATTAGAAAATACTGTTTGGAGCATGCATCACTTCTTCTTTGGCCTCTCTTGACTGAATCAGATGGTCAGACACTGTCATGCCATCTGTAGTAAGCCCTGCAGGTGGATGTGCCATGCCAAGAGATTCTGTTTGACAGCCTTTCTTCATCAGATGGTTTTGCAGGCAGCTCATTACAGAATGATGACCCTGACTGTTTCTGGTTAATTATCAACTTCACAGCCCGTTGGGTGAGATCAGCTCTCTTATAAGTGACTACTGATTCCTGTAAAAATGCTTTTTTCTCTTTTTACTGCATCATTTAAAAGTAAACCAGCATTTCAGACGCTTTAATCACAATTGCCTTTTAGTCTTCTTTAGAGACATCTCCACTAAAAAAAAAAATTGCCAATAAATACGTGTACAGTGTACTGATCATCTTTGATAAATCCTTTGTTTCTGCTCTTAGCACATGCACACTATCATGATGAAAGGCCAAGTGCTCTCTTCTTGTAACTTCATAAACATCAGAGAACTTGCACAGAAAAGAGTTTGGCCAGAATGAACAATAAATATTTTTTTCTCTATTTTCTATTGTGATTTAATGACACAAATATAAAAATTAGTTTGAAGGAATCATGCATGTTTCTTTTAAAGTTTGTGCTGTTTATTTGATGAGTTTGTACCTTTTCTTCTGTTGCTGGAGAGCATCTACTGCATTCTGGGTACTAGTTTATTTTGAGAAGTTATTTGGTTTGTTTACAAACTTTACCATTCAGAGCTCAAGTATATACAAAGGTAGATGAATAATTCCTTTCTTCACATCTTCTGTGGGTCAGTGCAAGAGAAATGAGTCCAGAACAACAGGAAATTGCATCAGGAACAGCGGTGCATTGAGAGAGACTAAGCAAAGAGTCAAATGCCATCAGATAGAGCTCTCAAAAGCACTTCCTACACCAAGAGAGGATCAGGGATGGTGTTTTACACCTGGAGAAGTACTGGATTTTTTGGCACCACAGCAGTCACTCTGTACATTCATTACATTTGTATTCCAGGCTGGGTAAAGGAAACCTATGAGGTTGCGACTAGTAAAGCATCACAGAAAGCTGTGCAAGGGAGGAAAAATTGCATCACTGGTTTCACTCTTTGCACAACGCTTGATGAAATGGGGTGCCTCATGCTGCCCTCTCTCACCAGGAGTGCTGTGACCCCATGCTGGCAGTGCTGGACCGTGCCCATGCAGAGCTCTGCCGCTGTCCCTGCTCCTCACAGCGCCTTTCCCTGAGGCACAGCAAAGCCCCTGATGCCTTCCTGCTCTCCAGGGGCCCCAGCCTGTCTCCCCAGCCTGTGGCTCCAAGCCCTGGGTTGTACAGTCCCTCCTCTTTCGGGACTGAGAGTCACACTCTGCACCCGTAGGTCCCGGTCCCCACGGGGGGTTTGGCTCCCTGCAGGAGCTCCCAGCCAGCACTACACAAACACTGCCCCCCATGAATGCAGGGGAGCCCACAGGGCTGATCCCTGGACGAAATGGTCCTCGTTGGCATCCAATAGGGGAAAATTTGGTAAAAAAAATTGCAGTAAAAAAGTGCAGTAGCCTCCAAGGGAACTCCTGGTATGAAATCATAACAGGCAAAACAAAGCATTTTCTCTCAACAAAATGGTTCACTTATTCGCTGTCTTCTCTTTACATCTCCAAGCAGAATGGCACAACATTGGGGAAAGCACACCTTTGCAAAACCCAAATATAGTTAAGGAATATACAAACGAAAATACCGTGCTCTTCCATAATAGAATTCTGGGTGGATTTTCAGAAATGGCAAAATGTCACCTACGTAGGAGGTAAAACAAATGTCCCACGTTATCCAGCTGGTTCCCGATTCTGTCTACTGCAACACATCGAGAGGCATCTTGGGAAATGCTTCATATAAAAACTATAGTTAAAATGGACAGAGAAGCATTTTCTTTGGGAAAATGAATCCCAAGAACATTAAAGGATGTTTCCTAAGTGTATGGTGTTCTAATGAGGAGCTAAGACATTGATTAAGTCCCCCAAAGGTTGATTTTAAAACAGAGTTCTCTGAGCACAAAGATAAATTATCTATCTTTAAAAATTATTCCAGCAGCCAGTTTGTTGCATGCAATACAGCAGTGTAAGCCATCAAGTGCAATTCCTGCTGCAATCACTGGGTGGCATTTGGAGGCATTGGATGAGTTCAATTTTGGATGGTAAATGAAATGGAATATTGCATTTTATACAGGGTAATGAAATGTAAGCAGCAGATCAGTGACAGAAATAAGAATGCAGGTGAGTGCTAGATATAGGTTTATAAAAATTCTAGAATAAATATACATATGTCATTAAAATACTTAAAGATTACTGTAAGGTGCTTGATGATAAGTAGTGTTATTAAGGCTAATCTTAGGATAAGCTTTGTATTATGAAAATAGTGACTATTAGTCTTGTGGCTGTGTGCCAGACATCATCCCACTGGGCAGGTGGGATCCAGGTACATTGCTCATCTCACCCTTAGGCTCACACAAACTATGGAAAAGCAAACAACCACTGGGCTCCCGTGCTGACCCATCCCCTGGGTGCACCTGGATGGCCCCATACAGACACAGCTGCAGAGGCCACATCAGTCTGTGATGCTGCTCCTGTACAGGCTGGACTCCCATCCTTCCTTCCTTCCCCACTCCTTCACTTCCTCCCTTCCTCATCTGTCTTGGTCACTCCTCACCAGACTCAAAGGGCTGTAAAATTGTACCTGCCTCACCAAATGCAGCCACAGTGAAACAGGCCCTACCAGTTAGGAAAAAACCAGGCAGCAAGTTCCCCTCTTCCCTTCTGTTGGACAAGCCACTGCTTCATACTGACAGAAATGTAAGTGCTGCTGAGCCCTCATGGTCTGTGGAAGTGTGAATTCAGTGTATAATGAGGTGCCCCCTGGTTTCAGCAAAGGATTAAAAACAAAGAGATCAAGTTTAGTTTGTCATTTGAAGGACAAAATCAAGGAGGAAAAAATCTTTTAGAAAGAAAAAGTATGTTTTGTCTTCACTTTGAAAAGAAGAAAAACTAATCACAAACTGCCTCCTTCACTTTGCTTCTAGAATTACTTCTGGACAGAAGGGAAGGGGGATGAAAAGTTTTTCTGGTTTAACTTTGGGTCTGGCAGTTCTTACTAGGAAAAAACAATCAAACTTTAAATTATTGTGAAATTGTAGAGGAAAAAAACGGGCAAATAAAGTGCTATGAGAGAATGAAATATCTTTTCTACACAGAAATCCACCTTGCCTCATGTCTAATACAGAAACTGGGGGATTTTGTACTGAGCAGCAAAGTACTAGCAAAGACTTAAAAGTACATAGCTCCCATCAGTATTTCCCTATACAGTCATCTGTAGATATAGGATTGTTGGGATGTCCCTTTCCCTAATATTTGCAAAAAATTGTACTGCTGGATGTAAGTCACTGTGTGTTTATCGACCTGAACAAGTATGCTTTAAGAGAACAGCCCCTCAGTTTCCATCAGAAATGTACTGCCATAATGCATGTGTTATGAAGAAACCTGTTTTATATCAAAGGAGGAGGTTGTTTCTCAAAAACAGTGGTGACAAGTCTTTTATTGAGCCATTTATTTCCCTTTCCTCCATCATCATCACCCCTTTTCCAACATATGCAGTCAGGACCATGAACACCAATTGCTGAGTTGGTGAAGTTGCAGAATTATAATTATTTCTACACACTGCTTTACCTCCCTTGTGCAGGACTCTTTCTCTGGCAAAAAGCAAGAATTGAAACAGGAGGTCCATCTAAAGGTGAGATATTTGCATGAGACTAATGCATTAACCTACTCACCACAAGCAATTCCTGCTGCCTCCTAATCATCACACAAACATGGCCAATCTCCAATCATGATGTCAAAAATATTGCCTTCCTGACACGTCTGCTCTTCAGCCTGCCACCTGCACGCACCCACTGGCAGCTGAGTGCTTCAGAATCGGATCCATCAACTACTGCTGGGAGCAGAAAGTCAGTCAGTGGCACTCCCTGTTCAAACTGGAAATGGAGATGTTTATTTCTCAGCATTGCAAAGATACATCTAATCACCCACCTCATAAATAACATTTTTTTTTTTGCTTCAGGTCTGAATCACAAAGTCTCTGGGTCGTTCCCAGCCTGTCAACAGCTGGAAAGATGAGGGTATCCAGGCCTGTGCATCCTGATCCTCTGTGTGCAAACAAAGGAATCAATGCACTGTTTTTACTCTGTAAAAAGAAAGATGCTCCCAAACTGGGATCTGCTCCTAAATTTGGTAAACTTTTTTTGGTAGCTATCACTGTAGGCAAGAAACTGAGACTGATGCTGAAAAACAAGGATTTTTATAAATCAGATTGTGTTCAGGGGTAAAACAATCGAAATAACTCACAGCACAAGCCTGATACTCTGTTACGAAGCTCAAGGCACTTCCACAGATATAAATAAACCAGCAGTGTAGTACCCTGCCGCCGTCACTCGAGCAGTGTGTGGAACTATTTATACACGCAGGAGCGCTATTTCTGCCACCACATCCCCTGGAGCATTGCCTCCGGCCGCGACGTGCCATGCAGCGGCAGCCAGGGCCACCCACAGGGGCTGGGGACACGCCGCGGGGCCCAGAGCATCCCCAGGGCCATCGAGTGCAGGCTCTCTCCCAGAGAGCAGAGGATTCTCTGAAAAGGTTGTCTTAAAAATCCTCTGTGCAGCTTTAAGAAAGACATCCACCGTGCATAGACACAAACAACCTCGCGGCATCACCTCCTATGTTACGTATTCCCAGAGGCCAGCTGCAGACAGATGTGCTTTCACTGACTGGCATCTTAGTGCACCAATGATTATTAATCAGCAGACATGCTGTAGGCTAAAAGTAGCTAAATGCCAAAGAGAGATTTAAATACAATTTTTCCCCTCCAAGAGTATTGGAAGGATATTTGAATTAGTATTTGAAGTATTTGAATTTTGCCAATTTCAATTAATATATTGAAATCACTTATGCTTTTGGAAATAATATTTCATTTTTCAGGTATCAAATGAAGTTCATTATTCTTTCTTTAGTGATACAGTCTTGTTTCTAAGACAATACAAAGTCAACTCCTTTCTTCCTTCCATAAAACACGATTTTGCAAACATTTTTGTAATGGAGAGATGTTAGAAATGAGAAGCTCAGCACAGTTTACTGAGGTAAGATTTGCTCTGACTCAGAATAGAGTGGGAAGGGATTCCAGCACAAAGGTGAGGTAAATCAATACACATCACCTGCAATAAAAATACAAATTCTACAACTATAAGGGAAGAGTAAACCCTGTTCAAATGTATAACAAACTACTGATAATTTTTTGTAAGTAATCTGAAGTAACAACATTGTTTAGAACCAACAGATGCCTTTGAAGCATTTTATCAGGATCAGCTGTCTTGTAAAACTTGTTAAGCTAAATAACAGATTCTGTAGTAACATCACTATCTGCCCAAGACCACAGATAAACTATATAAAGAATGCTGCAAAGAAAGGAAGCTGATTCCCAAATTGCAGTCTCACAAGTCATCAAAATCACCTCAAGGTGCCCTACAGCTGGCTTGCTGGTGGCCTAATGTTTCTGTTCTTCATCTTTCAGACTCACAAGATGGCTTATGTAGCTTAACTACATTCATTATTCCAGTCTCACTTTTTCACTTGATAGCACCTCCCACAAGGATGGCGCTGATTTTTGAGTGGAAGGGTAATGGACAAAGAACTCCTTATGTTTTGGTTGGCATACTTGAAATAATTTGGTAATTCCTTCTGGAGATGTTTATTTGAATATCTGAAAGCACTATTTAGCTTTCTAGTTACTCTTTGTGTCTCTAAAACTTTATGATAGAAGTGAACTTCTAAGTATCTCTTTATTTTTTGTTATGGTATTAGAAGAACTTTAACCTAAAATGGAAAAAGACCTCATACAGTATTTCTACTACAACCTGAAGAAGTGGTGTTTCATTGCTCTGAAATTAAATCTAACTTTAATGGATTCTCATAGTTCACAACTGAAATCGGGTTTTAAATTCTAGCACACCTTAGGCATTCAAAGCACAGGTATTTTAGTATTTATCCAGTCAATCCTCAAAATGTGCAGTTTGCCATGAAGATATACACCCTGAAATATCATTATCGATACAACAGGCTGTACAGTGTTACCCTCTTGAACATGGGCACATTATTGGCCAGCTTTACTGCAAACAATTTCAAATAAAATTGAAGCATCACGTCTGTTGCCAATGTAAATATGAAATAAGTAGGAACGGAGACTCAAATGAACAGTGACCAACTGCAGAATAAATGCAAGCCTGAATTCATTGCTCTGTTTAGAATTTATTAGTTCTCTGCCTTTACAACTTCAGAAAGGCATCCAAGTCATACCTACCAAAAAAATTACACTAATGGCTGATAAAAGGCTGGGCAGAAAAGTAGAATATTTGTGAATCTAGATCTGTGAAACTCACTAACTCTCCTGCTTAAAACAGAGACAAAAAGACCAAAAAAAACCACGTTCTGAATCATGACAGGGATGTGCAAACCTTGAAAGTTCTCAGGAAGCCTCACCACCGTCTTGGATGAGGTTTAAGCTAAAAAGTGTAAGAGGTATAAAAATGAGTTCAGGATGGAGGAAGGGGAGGCAGTGGGGAACATGAGGCATTGCACTGGATTCCAGGTTTAAAAATTGACATGCTGAGGGAAAGGGCAGTTAGGGTTGTACACAGATGAACCAACACCTCCCAGCCAAATGAAAACAAAATGCTGAAAAGTCAAAGATTCTGTGATATTGAGAAGACTGTAATATTTTTTTTAGGTGTACAGCTGCAGTGCTGGCATGGGGGTACATGGAGTGGGTTGAAAAATCCATCTTAGGAATGGAGAACTAGTATTGGGAAAGATGAAGGCTCAAGAATGGCACACAGCAGTGTTCTCCATGGATCAGCTGTATCACTTGTTACACTCGACATGTGTATGAGTGGGTTGATATGCAACACATCCTTAATAACTTCAAGGAAAAAAGAAGCATTTCAGATGGTGTTAAGGGAAACATGACTATAACCTCAGGCTATCCACAGTAAGTTAAATCATTCAGATCCTGGATCACTCACATTGTTAATGTGTTACTGGTTTAGACATGCTACTAATTTATAGAAGGTTAATGTGGATTGTTGAAGAATTAAATTCACTCCAAGTGTTCTCAACAGCCATTAAGAAAGAAGACATTGTAGAAAAAACCAATCTCAACATGACATGTCTCCTCTTTATCCTCTTTTAGATTATAACATGCCAATTTATGGAGAAAATACACCAGTTTGCACAAATTCCTGCCTCTTTGGTGGGAAAATAGAGGAGGTATTTATTCTTTTACCAAGCCTTTTCATAATTATTTTTAAAAACTACACACTTAATGTTATTTTACTTTATTACTTAGTTATAACTTCCCAAGAAAATATATTAATCTTTGGGGAAACGCAATAAGCAGGGATCATTTGTTCAAGCTATTTGATTATTTCTGCAGAGTCTATTTCATTATCCCTGTCCTACAAAATATAGGGAAAAGTTTTAAAATTAGCTATTTCTTTCTGAAGAAAAATGCTCCAGTACTGAAGTATGAATTTTACACACTGGGTCATATATATATGGTCTATATGTATTCAGAGCACGTTTAAAAATTTAGCTTCTTTGAAACGAACACTACATATTCTTTCCAGAAAATTACTGAAAGCTGATCTGTAGCTAAAAAGTTATGACATTTATTGGCAGGGTGGTGTGTACTATGGAGGTGCTTTGCTTTGGAATAGTGCACACTGCAAAAGTAAGGGAGATAAAGATCTATAAAGATAGTACCTTAGGAACATTTTTTTTTTTCATTTCTGCATTTACACAGGCACTCCTCTGTCCAAGTGGCTGGTAAATTATGGAGTAAACTTTAATAATAAAACTCTTTGAGTGTTTTAGTAAAACTATCACAACACAAACACCCTTTCTGAGTAACTGAAAAGAAATCATGTACTTTGAAAACAGGGACATTGTTAGGGAGATCAATCCCAGTGAAGCCATCAGCATTAGCTGGTCAGCCATTATTCCCCGCAGGAATGTGTAATTTCAGCTCTGCTCCTCTTGAGGTCACAACTGCTATTCTCCACAGGGTGGCAGTTGTATTTACTTACCTTCCTGTCAATCCACAGACAGGCTTTGGATGGGACACTTGTTGAAAGGGCCACTCCTATGTACAACATGACAACTACACTGACTCTCCAGCTTGGGGAAGAATTCATAATCTAATGAATGTGATCAGAAATGAGAATTATTTCTCATGGACACTGCATATTCTAAGAAAGGTCATGGGATCTTCAAATCCAGCAGCTCCTCTCCTGGACTATTCGACCTTATGCTGACAAACAAACAGAAGCTGTTAAACAGGGAAGGTTGCTGAACTAGCCAGACTGTCTTGTATTATTTTTCCTTATATTTGTGTTGAAAAATACATGTAACTCCAATGTAACAATTTACTTTGCTTTCTCTGATGTAACTATCTCATGCAGCTGATTTGAGTTGATTAAAACAGCTGGTATACTATCTGCATTCAGAGACATCTGGATGATTTGATAATTAGAAGGTTTCATACTACTTTAAAAAAAAAAAAGAAAGGGGATTCTGATAAACCCCCCAGAAATTCACTCCTTTCTGGAAGCTTGTGTGTTAACAACTCATATCTAAAAGGAGTTTAAAAATTCTATTAGTATACTAACCTGTCCAACAAGTGCTGAATTTTCCTAAGTGAGGTTGAGAAAAGGCAAAATTAACGCAAAACCTTAAAATGTTGTAGGCTGCATTAAAATCTATTACCAACAAGTAAAGCAGAAGTGTGAATGAGCCTTAACTTCAGAGATCTTATAAAACAAACAAAAAACCCTGTGCAGCTTATCAGCATAAACATCCATGAAGAGCTGGTAGAAAGCTCAGGTCAGGGCTGTGGAGAGGAAGTGCTTTTTCCTGTGTTGCATAATTACTTGCAGCACTTGAAAATTGCATCTACTTTGTTCGTGACTTTTATGTGTAGATTCTGTGATTCAGCAATTTGGAAAAGAATGTATAACTGTTTCCTACAGGACAAAGCACGGCAAAGTGATTTTTTGCTTTGTTTTTTTTTTTTTTTTAATGCATTTTAAAAGTGATTGCGGTTATGGTTTTCACTATTTGATCACTGAGGGGAAGGGAAGAGAGAGGCATGAAAATACAGTCAGAAGAGCCTGTGCAGAGGGAATAATAACAGACTTCACAGAAAGAGCAGACTCCACCAACCATAAATTTTGGAAGTTTTTGGCAGCTTCTGCATTTCCCCTCATGCTTGAGAACATTTCAAAGGCAGGATTACAAAAGAAGACATGTTCAGTTCGAAACTCTAAGTGGGGCTCCGGGGAGAGGGAAGGGGCAGGCACAGAGGCAGCGCACGCTGTTTTGAAGGACTCACTTCAAAGCCTTCCCTTTCTCCCTGTCTGCCAGGTAAGGATCACAGCCCGGCTCATGAGTCACCACCTCCCCATTTAGACAACAAGGAGGAGGATTAGTTCACCTGAGACTGCTTTACCAACCTGTGCCTCTGACCTAAATACCAGAGTTAAGCACCAGGGTTTTGTGAATGCAGGACTCGAGGCAGGAACTGGACCGATACAAACCCGGCGCTGGGCAGCCTTTGCTCTAACAAGCACTTTACAAACACAGCTGCTATGAATTATGAAATTCTCGATATATTCCTGGGATAAGTTTTTCACATACCACAAACATGAGGTCACAGAAAAGACCTAAGTAGTATCATCTCCTGAAAGCAATAATTAACATGACTAAACAACAGCATCAAACCTCCTACTCTTTTGCTTTTTCCCTGGGAGGATTTCTTGGCTAGAAACTCCTGCTGATGTTCACCTTGCTCATAGCCAATGGCTTGCCTAGAGTGCAGAAAAGAAAATACTGAAAAAAACCACAACCAAACCTCAAAATAAACGAGACTGGGCAATAAGTAACTGCTCAAATTTACAACTATTTGGGATTTTAAATCCTGGCATTGATTTTTCTTTCCACTGTTTAAAACTTCATTTCTCCCAGGGAAGTAAAGACAGGAGGAGAAGAAAACTACCACTGTTTGAATACTCCTTTTGCTGAGCCTATCATCTTTGCTAATAGCCTTTAATGAATAACTCACTCAGGGATAAACATGCTACCATTATTATTTTGTCAGCAGAGTCAGTATGATTCAGAGGAGAGCAGTCATATGACTGTCACAGTTCCCAAATTGTGAAAAGATGTGGGAAAACAAAAATTAGCAGCTGAGAGGGAAGGCTTAACTTCTACTACTATGAACAAGTGAGCAGCCTGTGGCTGATTTGGAATACATACACACACAAACTTAAAAAGGAAATATCACTGTGTGACAGAAATCACTGTAGAACAGACAGGTCTCTTTTTCCCGAGAAGCTTTAGAATGACAGAAAAAAAATACTGTAAATTAATCTATTTATTACACCAACCTGGCCAGAAAAAGCAGAGATCTTTGACACACAATTCCTCTTAGGGTCTTAAATCATATTGACTTTAAAAGTGCTAACATTGTAAGAGTGCATCCAGGCATGACAGCTCATACTTCCTATGTCAGACTTCCTTTTTGCATATCTGTCTTTTGAAACATGTGATAAAAGAGCCATTGCAAATTAAATATCTGCACACAGAGCACTGCCATGGCCAGAAGATTGGGACCATTCCTATAGATACCTGTCAGACACCACTGACATCTGCTGGTTTCCAGAAATCAGGACTACTGGGGTCAAGACAAGTTGATTCTGGGCACAGTTTTACTGCTTATCAAAGGTCCCTTTGTGTGAGTCTATGTGACAGGGTTCTCCAGCTCAGGAGGGAGGAATGTTTACCAGCAAGCAGCAGGTTGAGGGGATTATTACATGCTGAGAAGCAGCATGTGAAAGGCTCCCAGGACTTGCTCCACAACTGTGGAGACCAGTTGTTCTGTTAAATCCACCAGAACTGATAAATTCAGAACACCAGGAGCGTGCTGGCTGTGTACAAAGCCACTACACACATGAGTATCAACCATGGTTTGCATTAACTTGGATCATGTGGTTGCTACATGCAAACAAAAATCTCTAGAGGATTACACATACACACCTGATGAAGCAAAGAGCTCTTCAAAGGACTTTGTAACCTCCCTAGGAGCCAGAGGTCCCAGGGTGGGGACCGACCTCCCAGTGTAACACTCATGACTACTCCTACAGAGGAGTCATGAGTGTCAGACAGTGGTGTGAATAGTTATCTGCTAGTAGTAGCAGCTTTAGTAGCAAAAAGCCTTCTGTTCCTTGGGATGTGTATGTTTCCTGACTTGATCTACTATCATGGAAAGGGGAATTTATTTACAGAATCAAACATCCAAATATTTTATCAGTTATTTCTTGGCAGTACTAATTCCTCCATAAATAGGACTGCTGCTGCCACTGATTTAATTTCTCAAATGACTTGTTCAGAAAAGTACTTGCAAAACCCACTTTAAGCAGGATCTCACTTCCGAGACTTTCTTGGAGGTCCAGAAAAATGGGACTCCCAACAGCTCATGACAGAAACATGGTTAGCCAACTTAATCATTTTTCTAGTCCATGCAATTTAGACTTCTCATTTGAACACCAGCATGCACAGACATTAATCAGCACAGGAGACCAAATAAGTAGGTTAACACCTTTAGTTGCTTTTACCTCTGAAAGGCAAGTTTAAGAAAGCAAATACCTCTAAACAAAATGTCTGCTGCTGCCATTTGAAGATAAGGTTCTAGAGAGCCTGAATCTTTGTTAATGTCTGCTCCATTTTTTACCTTATCTCTGGCCAAAAAACACACATATCAGCAGAAACCTTTCAAGTGTTTCCAGGAGATCTTTAGATTTTGGCACATAAAAGTAAGGCAATATGCAGTACACCCGCATCACTACCACTGGAAGTTGTACCATGCTATTATGCATTACTAGAGAGTTGAAGAACTGCTCCCAGGAATCCTAGAGCTGTTAGGAAAGTGTTTAATGACCTCATCTGATGATTTACAAAATAAGCATTCATGCCTCAGGAAAGTCTCTTTAGTAAGAACATGTTGTTACTATTCTACTCTAATAATTTCACTTCTACACTGCTGTGATTTCACTGTTTGATTCTTTAAAGTAACAACTCCATGGAAGTAGAAACAGCCACCATTTGTGTTTAGCCGCTTTTCCTCATTTGTCCCACTCTTTTATTTCAACAAAGAGATGTGAACACAAATGGAAGTTTCTATTTAAAGACAGGCAGACCAATGATGGCTAGTTATGAGAGCAGGCTGCTATGTGCTGACAAAAATCAACTGCTGGACTGTTTACTCTGCTTTGCAAAATCTCCTTCAAGTGCCCTGGCCCGAACAGTAGCTTTGTTGCTCTGAAGGTTTCTGCTCACGTGGCTTAGATGCAAGCTACAGGATTGCACCTTGAGATTTTTTGCTTCATTTAAGTGTTTATAATCAGGAACTCCTGGAAATTCCAGTGACAACTGACTGCCAAGCCCTAATAAATGTGTTCTTAAGCTTTGACTATGGCCTGACTGTGGCTTAACAAAGAAAGAATGGTAAAAAAAAAACCCCTCAACTTTCTCATCCAGTAAATACTGAGATTCAAATACCCATGATAATTTCTTAAGACATTCTTAACATCTTAATGGAAGATTTCCCTTTTCTGTGGCTAAAAAGGAGTAATTTAATACCTTGAGTATCTCAAAAGGGAAGCTATATCACTAAAGTGGGTTAAGGTTACAAAGTACAGTTCTCTCATTTACTGTTTTTCTAGGCAGTGTTTTGCATTTAATGTGCATCAGTTTACTCCTGTTGCCAGAATGAGAAGATGCCTTGGACTGAAAAACATCAACACTTAATGCTTCTAGAGGACATACATACAGAAGTTGAACTATCTGATGAGACAAAAAGAATTATTCTGAAACATCAGTATCCCTCTGAGTTAATAAATATCTTCCACTTTTCCTACCAGACTTTTATTGTCAGAGAGAGATCATGCTGGAGATGTCAACTATTAACTCTGTTTGCAGAGAAAATGAAAAGCAAAACTCTGACAACTTCAGAAAAATGGTGACAAGCAATAAGAATGTTTTACTTACATAAAGCAGAGATAAAAGGGAGCAAATCACTGTGATTTGGGATTTTCTAACCTTTCTACCCCTCATGAAGCTAGTGGGAAAAAATTGATTAAAAATTACTATCTCAGTAAGTAGTACAGGCCATTCTCTTCCTAGAAGCATAAGCAGGATATTCCTCAAGTCAGCAAAAGAAGGAATAATAATAAAGGAGTTGCCCAACATTATTTGAACTACTTGAGATAAGCCAAAACCACTGAGCAGCTAGCATCAACAGACAATCATCTGACTCTGGGATTGAGCAAGCCAATCTTCTGACACTGAAGCTAGGTTAACTCCCAAGGAAGGCCAGGACTTAGCAGTGAGATCAGCCCTACCACTAAAGCGTATGGAAATGGACCTCTCAAACCTGAAGCAGCTTTATCATGTCATGAATCTTCCTGAGTTCTTCAAATTTGGTTAAGAGGTCTGATCTGGTTCTCCACTTCAATAAATACTCCATAAATCTGAGGGTGGACTCCAGAAGATAGGGCTCAAAGGTATGGAGTTTTGTTCCTCAAGTGGTATCACTAGAAGTTATTTAAAAGGTTTGACATATGAAGATAAACTGTCTCTTCTTTGAATTTGTCAAACTCCATACGCAAATTATGAATTACATTTGGTTGTATAACTTAAATCCTTTCTACACCTGCTGTAAGATTTCTAAAAAAGGCTTACATTTTACATGTATAAACAGTCATCTTTCAAGTTCAATAGAACTATTTTAAAGAGTACACACATTCATTTTTTTTTCTAAAACAGTTCTTTTATAGTCCAAGAATTATGATTTTGGAGTAGGAATTATTAGAAAATACCTTAAAAATATATTTTCAAAATCTGTAACAAAATAATGACTCAATCTTAATATTGAATTCTTCCAATAGTCCTCAATTAAAATACCAGTATTTATCTGTAGAAACAAGACAGAAATGCTATCGAATATAAATATGAAAATATTATTAATGGTATAACTTCAATAAAATTTTTTTCAAAATAAATTTAGTCAATAGTTTCTAGGACTTGGCCAGTCTCCATACAATCATATCTGAACTGAGCTGAGCTTCTGCTATTTTCAAAGCAGTTTTCTGGTACAGGGCACCGTTCAGAGTTTGGTTCATACTTTGCACACTCTCTTCCCGCTCTTTCTGAAGCTTCTTTCTGAATTGCCAGACTCCTTCCTCAGTGTCCAGTAAAGAAGCCAGAGGAGCATCATTGATTTTCTTGCCATACTCACTGCCCCACATCAAGCTGTTTCCAGCTTTAGTTTCCTTTGAGAAAAGAGAATTCTTCAAGGTGAGCATTTCCTTTTCCAGAGCCAGTGCTAACTGTTCAGTAAGTACTCCTTTGCTTTCTGATCTCAGGAGTTTTACACTGCAGCTTGGAGGGAGAACTCTACTAAGGCTGTGAAGGCACTGGAACAAGACAGTCAGATTTCTGTAAAACAAAAATGTATACTCTATAGCTTCCACCTATCACAGAAATATCCCAGCCAGATAACAGATCAATCCAAACACAGGAATAAAAGATACAGAAAATACATTTACAGACCATAAACATAGGGCTCAGTAACTATTAACAAAATGGGAACAAAAATGAATACTAACAAGTAAAATCAATTTTCAAAAGGAACAAAAAGTCTTGAGACTGAAAATTTTACTGATAGACTGAAATGTTTAAGCAATCATTCTTCTTACATGGAGGAAATCAACTCCTAATTTGAGGAAAAGACTGAACCTCACTACAAAATACTTTAATCAGTTACACCTTTTATTTTTTATTTTTTAGCTTGAACTCTTCAAAACAGCAACATTTGTCAATATCCCAGAAGTACTTTTTATGTTATAAGCCTTAACCAGCTAAGTAATAAATTGTGTCAGTATTACTAACTTGCCTAACCTGGCTTAGGAAATATTTGTCCAAGAATCTGCATAAGAAAGGACATCAGTCAGACTCTTCAGATTATTTCCTTTTCATAATCATGGTAGATAGGAAGTAACTATAGCAGAAACATGTACAAAATGAGATTACATTTATATTGCAATACTAAACTAAAAAATGACCTAGCAATGAATTTAAATTTAACTTGGGGTTTGGTTGGGGTTTTTTTAATATTAATATATAAATGTTTAATATTGAATTTTTTTAAATTAACACACATGGAAGAAAAAAATTACAAGTTACACATTATAGTAAGAATAATGTAAGAAAAAAAAGAATGTAAAATTATGATACAGCAAAATGAAGAGAAGGAATAGTACCAAGAAGGTATTAAGGGAGACTAGACTTATTTGTAATTCAGTGCTCCAGCCTAGACAAAATTAAACAACTCAGCTCAGGTTCTGCCATAGTTCTGATCTGAAAACAGGTCTGTTATTGGTGATTGTTACCATATCATCATATTAGCAGCCTATTGGTTATGATTTTGGCTGCTGTTTATGGTACCAGTAAGAAACAGCAGAAAGATAAAAAAGGGTGTATGGAAGAGGAATGTAAGCTATGCTTTTTAAGTCATCTTACCTGCAAAATATTGTTAGAACTCCTTCAAATGGATTTTTCAGGGCCCAATTAAAAATTGTACCATGGACATTTCCTGCTTTGTGACAGAATATGTTGTCCTGGCATTCCTTAAATGGTGTGCACTCCATTTCTCCCAGTAACCATGAACTGACCGGAGTCAATGTGCAGTCACAAGACACAATCTGAAAGGAGAATCTGACAGACACTGCAAGGACAGCAAGTATATCTTCCATGGAACCTGCAGGAAAATACAATAGAAAAAGGTATTTGAACTAAATATTTTGATCATGCTGCATGCATTAATTGAACTTTGATTTTTGGCTCATATTCCCAGTTTTTCTGTGAAGAATTTGCACCTGACTTCAGGCATTCTTTGGGAATTTTCTTCTCACCTAAATTCTTATCCCTGCTTCTGTCAAGCAAAACAGTTGATTAATGGAGAACCACCAGTATAATGAAAGCTCTTAAGATAAACATCACCTTGCCAAAAGAAAGACTATTAATAGCCTGTGATAGTAAGATGACATGTTGGCTCTAGCAGCGACACAGCATTAAAGGAAGAAAAATTAAAATTCATTGCAAACAATAAAAAGGATATTTCATTACCTGAGCAAAAGCCCAGTTCAAAATCAATTCAATCAGGAATATTGAAAGAAATTAAAATAAATTACCTTAATATATGTGTGGATGAGGAAAAGCTTCAATTACTTTGGTATTACTTAAGAGGTAGTAGTATGTCAGAAAAAAACTTCTGTATCTAATTACAGTATCTGATTTATAGGAAAAAACATAGGCTTCAGCATTCTGTACCCAAACTTATCTTCAAAATTATCCTTTCCAGATACCCTTCATCACCAATGCCAGCAAAACCTTACAGCAACTCACTAAACATTTTTTCCATTTTGAAAAATGTTCCATCTCCTATTTCATCCAGCTTTAATTCCCAAAAAATCTGTGCAGCTTGTGTTCAGACAGAAACTTAGCTTGGCACCACCTAGAGTAAACAGCAGAATTAAATATATATATTTATAAATCCAAAGTATATAAATCCATTTACCTGTACAGTAACTATTATCCCTTAGCATCTTTATTGAATATCTGCCATTTGAAATATCTTCCAGACTTAACAAAATTTTCCCACAGAGTACAGTAATCTTTTTGCTCTGCTGTAAACCATCCTTCTGATGGTTTTGCTTCCTGGCATGCAGAAGAACTATGCAGCACACACGATGAAATGCCAGTAGTGGTGAAAGGCTGGTGACAGCAGTGACTGTCTTTGCTCCATCCAGCTGAATCCTTGAAGATCTCTTAGGAAAATCTTTTTTCAGATCATTCTTGCTATACAAATCCAATTTCATTTTTTTTGGAGGAGGTTCAATTTGCCTTGAGGAGACTGCCAATGCTGAGAAGGCTTTGTTCAGCCTAATGATTTTACTTTGACACTTGATAATTGGAGAAATCGAAGAGAAGTCTTGATCCATCACTAAAGATAAAGTGACATCACTCAGTGACCTGTGAAAATCCATACAATATGACTGCACTCCCAGTTCACATTTTTGCCTTCTGAAAAATAACCACAATTCTGCAGACGTATGCAGACATTTAAGACATAAATTCCAATACTATTCCAGATTAAGTCATAGACTGCAAAGAGGCTAAGTCCTTCACATGACTGTTTCATATAAACCAAGTATAAAGATTTTTCAAAATGTGGACTGAATTTTTGAAGAGTTTCTAGGAGTTAGATGCCTCATTTCAACCAAAAGAACCTGGAGGTTTAATTCAGCCAGAAAAAGCTAAAAAGTCTACATAACCTATAAAGATACTCTATGACATTTATGGATAATTTTAAGATTTGACTTTCTTTTTAATAAAAAACTGTAGAAAATATCAGTTCTGCCCTTTTGAGGACTAGAAGCTCTTCTGATACTCTACATTTTTATAGATATTCAAACAAAATTGAATGTAGAGTAAAATATAAGGTTTAAGATACTATTACCTTGAACATGCAGCAATTTCCTGAAATGTGTGAAGTACTTTATTTATTCAACACGGGGCTCTTTCAATGAAATTCTAATATTACTGTTCCAGATCCTCTCTCAATGCATATATTATTCTGTCAGTCAATTCAACCTCAAGATGTCATTGACATTTGAAAGTCTTATGAATGTCTAATTTTCTGTACAGAGAAGTATCACCACCTCATAAGTCAATCTATGATATCACTGCAATCTTGCATTACTAGGAAGCACAAAAGTAATCAATAAAGAATTACAGTGTTGGGGTTGGAGATAAAGAAAGTTCTTTTCCCCACAAACACAGGTTGTTGTTCACAGTACTGAACTGGAGCTCAGAAGACCCAGGTTCTGCTGCTGGCCTGTCAGGTAATCTTGGACAAATGGCTTTTCCACAGATATTTTTGCAACTGTAAAACTGAGGGAGAGGGCTAGACTGTTGCTGGTTTTTAAAATCTGCTGAACAATTCTGAAGTTATAAAGGAATGAAGCATTTCACTTAAAAAAAAAAAAAAAAAAGAGCAAAGGCATCATCATCATCAAAACTAAAAGAACAAACACTAAAAAGGCAAAAAAACAATCTTTTGCCTCAGTGGCTCTTAAGAGAGGCTGTCAAGAGGACGAGGTTAACTTTCTTGTAAAGTTACAGCAATCTGGCAGTTGAGAAAGAATACAGCCACAGCTCCAGCAGAATGGCCAGAGGGCCTAACAGGTCAGCTCCCTCACAGCCACCTGAATGATTTTCAGTGGCATCAGTAGTCTTTGAGCTCAGCCTAACACAGCCTCAGCTACACTGCCTGTGGGAACATGGGTCAAAAGCTAAGTTCTGACTCCACAAAGTTTCCATTACACAATTCACGCTGTAAGTTTATATTTTTACATAATCCTCTTTTTTCACACTGTTTCAGCTTAGTTCTCTCTCTGTAAGGGAAAATGACGTAAGTAGTATTTACAACTAGAAATGAGTAATTATAGACTAAACAAATAATTTTAAAGATGATAAAAAACCCAACCAAATTACTTTGAAGGTTTAAGTATTGTATGTTTGATTGTTCCCCATAAATTACACAAAATACAAGCTGTGCAAGCATTTTGATTAGGCACTTGACTAGAAGAGTTCAATTCAAAAGCTAGGTATTAATTAGTTGGTAAGAGAATTTAATGTATTTTCTTTTGTGTTTCTTGAAGCAAATCAATTAGGAATGGTAAATAGCTAACAGTAAGGGAACTAAGCTAAGACAGACCTTTATTTATAACACATACTGATGTCAGCATTGCTATGTCAACATGGACTACAAAGAGCCATAATTTTTGTCAAAGAACACTCTTTTGTAAAAAGTCTCCTGTAATGTTGCAATTATACTCACACAACTGGTTTCTGGCTGTATTTTTCTGCACAGTGCTACAGAGCAAGCAACCAGTAGCAAAAAAATCTGACAAAGAAACATTTGAAATACTTTATATACACATGTTCAAAATGAGAAAGTTCAAATTTACTGCAGAGCTTAACCTACATTTTCATTTTCTATAAAGCTACCAATGAAATTATGGCATAAGTGTATATACTCACAAATAAAATGATTCAGTTAGCTTTACTCCAACTACCAGGCTGTCATCCACAACACGCTGCCACAATTCCTCTGTGAAGTGCTCTGGGACTTCAGATGCTGAGGGTGTTTCTTTACTAAGAGAATCAGGAGGATCTTCTACATCATCCCAGAGAGAGACAAGGCCTTCCTTACAGAAAAATGTGGATTTTTAGATAAATCAAGCAGAGATTTTGGTTCCTTTTTATACTGTATTACTTTGTGTTTCACCACAAGTAACTGCTGGAAGAGTTTTTAAGATACATAAAATGAAAGATATATAAAAACTATATTTATTTACATATATTTATTTATTATATATAATCTACATTTATTATATATTATTTTATAATATTTACACTAATTTTTATATTATTATTATATATTTATTATATATAAACTATATTTATTCTCTACAATAAATAGGATTAAATTTTCTTAATACACATTATATCATCATGTAAAGTACAACTTATTCTCTCCTCGTAAACACCAGATGTCAAAATCTTGACCTGTCATATAATTAATTTTCCAAAGATTTAAGGTGCTAGAATTTATATTATTGCATTTAATTGCTCAGTACTTTGTTGTGCAAACCCAGAAAACTTGAAAGATGTCACAACAGTAACTGAAAGAGATGAACTCCATTTCAATTAAATTAGGTTTCTTTTGAGCAATGTATTAAAATAAGATTTTCCCAACCTCCATCACCTTCTCAGCCCACAGTTCACTCTGCCCCCATTATAAAATCAATTTTGCTCACATAGTTCTATGACAACTGCCTTTTTGTAACATGTGAGATTACAGACAGATATTCAATATCTAGGCAACTGTGGCAGTTAGAACTGTACACTCCCCTCGTGTTTGTCACTAACTCTGTAAGAGGTTACTCCTCCATGCCACTCAGTTGTCAGGAGGTAATTGTGCACATCGATTTCAAGTAGAAACAACTAAATTTACTCCTAACTACATATATTGGCAAGTTAAGAAAACGAACCAGACTTAAAAAGCAAATTAATGAGTTTTGATAGTGGCAACCCCTACAGGCAAAAGGGGTAAGTGGTTGAGGGCAGCACCCTCTACAAACGGCTCGGCAGAATTCAGAAGTGATCTAACCCATCTCCTGCATTTTACCTTTTTTGAGTTTGGCAGAATATGAGTTCTTTCTTCAACAAGATCTATTAATGCTCTGCAAGATTCAAGAATAACCCTCTTTTGGAGTCCTAAATGCTGCTGCAGCTCTCGAACAGAAGTCCAACCAGCCTGTAAAAGATAATTATTAGACTACTGCACAGAAGATAAGATATTAAAGCTACCAAAATATCTTTTCAGCTTTCCATTTTTATGCAAGAATCACAAATAGCGTTTCTAAAAAATGCTCAAGTCATGCTACTCTGTTGTTAAAATATGAATCTCAGAATCTTGGAATTTCAATATTAAACCTTGAGTAAAGATAAATATTAAGGTAAACTTAATCAAATTACATAGATATTCAGATATATTTCTGACTGATATCATCTTTCATTATTAATCCTGCTTCACTTTTTCATGGATAGCAGTTTCATCTTCTTCCCAAAATTTGTATTGATTATCGGGCAAGTAAATATATTGAAGAGCTGACAGATAAACAAGCAGACACACATGTTGGCTGTGTCTCTGTTAAATAAAACACAATGAAAAAATCCCCCAAAAAACCAACCAAGGAAAACCAACCAAGCAATAAAGAAAAAAAAAAATCATGCCAGCTTCTCAGGTTTTAAGAAAGCTCCTCAAAAGCTATTACCTGCAAAGGAACATCCTGAGAAGTCTAATGCTGTCAAGGAAAGAACTCAACTCCGGAATGCAAAACCAAACTTCTGTCTTTCCCATCCCCTTAGAAAATTCCCCCAAACATATTGGTTTCTCCTGGTCTGGACTGAAGGCACTTGAGACGGTAGTTCGTGTCCAGACTCAAGTGTTTATTATTTCTTATCAGTAAAACAGTCTCACAGCCATGCAGCTTTTCATTAGCAAGGCACAAAATGGCTAACTATCTCTTGTTACAAGGTCTTTTAAGACTAAACTATCCAATTAGGAAAGGACACCTAGATTATTTTCCCTTTTAACCCAATAACTGATCCCTGGAAGCCAGCAATGCAGACTTTTCTGTCCAATGATAAATCATCACCCAAACCCAAGAAGAAGGAGGAAGACGAAGGTAAAGAAGAACAACCTGTCTCTACTCTGAAACTTCCTTCTTGCTTCACATTTATTTCTATATTCTAAAATCCCAAACTCTAAGTTTTCCACCCTGTGATATTACACACTTCTAACCAACTACACACCATAATCCCAATACTATCAATCAATTTTGGAAGCCTTCTTCCCAGCCTCAGGTCAAATTCAGTGTTCTCTTGTGGGTCTGTGCCTTTAAGCACAGAAAAGTTTAAAATTCCCAGCATCCAGGGTTCCAACACAAACACATAACCCATATAAATCCATTAAAAGTCTGAATAAAAAAGGAATTCTTGTAAGTAAAGTGATGTCCTCTGCTCAAGCTGCAATAGCAAAGGACATTTAGACCAACAGCACTCTCATGAAAAGTTTTGCAAAAAAATTGTCACCTATCCAACTGTGAATCTAAGCATCAGATTCCAAGCAATAATCTAGGGGCAGACTTGACTCAAGAGATGAAAATTAAGATGAGTCTATAATATCTTCCTAATTTAGGTCATCAGAACACTAAGCCATCCCATTGGAGCTAACTCCTGAATAAACAACTGAGAACCAGAAAGCAAATGGGGAAGCACAGATGTGGAAGCAGTCAAAATGGCCAAATATTCACTGTTGTATCCTTGCTAACCCATCTGGCTTTTGCAAGCCCTTTTTCCTCCTAAAGCACAAGAAAAAGACCTGAATTCCACCACATAGCAAACCCAAGACTGAGTTGTGTCCCCCTCTGTCACAAGTGACAGGCACATCCTTTCTGCTGCATGCCAAGATGTACTGCACTACAAGCATCAGCAAGAGTTACAAGTTTTGTGCTGTGAAACTAAGAAAATAAAACCAGATCACCTTAGAAGAGAAAATAAACATGAACATAACAACAAGGCAGTCCAGAGCCAAAGACAACAGAGCTGTGAGTAAATCCAGAATTAATAGTCCTTACAAAACTGTCAAGTAACGGGGGGAAGAACAGACCAGTGAACATAAAGACACTTTATTTCTGCCAAAACAATCAACTAAAACCACGAGAAACCCTGTAACCTCAGCTGTTGCAATGGAACTCTAGTAATCTGCCAAAGAATGTCTTCTTCAGAAGATAACAAAACACATGTTAAAATGGAAAAAACTTCAAAGGAGAAAAGGCTGGATTCAGGCCCAAAACCGTGTATACAAAATAAACATAGAACAATTCAAAATTGCTCAAGCTGATCTACTTTTTAAATTTCACTGCCTGCAAAATGCAGTTTATATATATTACTGTGTATAACTTAAACACAACTTACTTATCCAGTGGACTATAATTCACTCCTGACAAAGTTCTCACGTGGTTAAGAAAACAGCTGTGCAGATGTAAAACAAGGGTTAAGCAACACAGATGCAAAAGGGCTGCATCTGCTATTTTATCTTGCTCTAAAACACAAGATTCCATGGAGACTGTGAAAACTCGATTTGATTGCAAATTTCTAGAACACCTGAATTTTGATGATAAATATCAAGAGGCACCACTTCAAGACTAAATAACCTTTGAAAATTCACAAGCTAAGCAGAACCCATCCAGTTTGCCTTCAAAACAAGCATCCTTGAAATTCAATTATATATCAGATTATAAAAGCCAGCAAGAGTACTTCACTGTTCAGCAAATATAATACAGAACAATTGGGATTTCAACAAGTTAGAAACATTGCACCTACTTCCAAATTCATCAGCTTGACAACTTCAAAAATTTACAGCATTAAAACACAGTAAATTTCCAACTGCTTACAATGCTTGTGCTAGCACGTGGCTTTGAAAATTAGAGATTAAAAAGATCTAAAAGCACAGAAATGTTAGGTCTTGGGAAGGATTCTGTGTCTGTAAGAACTGTATCAGCACACAAGAGATAAAATATACAACCAGTGGCTTGTTTCCAGCAGAACCAGTAGCAAGTGCAAACCAGATAATTAATTTCATCCTGACACAGATTCACAGAGCTGTACAGCTTGGTGTATTGAAAGAACAAAGTTATGGAACACGGAATGTACAGCTGTCAAAGGCAGGGTGGACAAGCTCATTAGATTTGTGGAAGGAGCAGCCAGTAAGGGACAGAAACTAATTCCTGTTTTGTAGAAGAGGAAAGTAAGGTAATGAGTATGGCAAGTGCAGCAGAGAAGTCAGTTTTAAAATATGACTGCCAAAAAAGAAAAAAAAAGCAGAAACAGAAAAAGATGCATTTGGAAGGAAGACTGCACTTCTGTTAAAGCCAATAGGCCTCTAATGCTCAAACTGTAAAACAGAAGGATTGGAAGGGACCTCAAGAGGTCCTCAAAATTAATCCAGCTTCTATTTTCTTGGGCTTCTAGGAGGAAAAAAACCATTTTGTCCACTGTTCTCCAAACAGCTTTTATCTTTTGGATGATGCACATAAGATATCTTGTTCGTCATTAGAACCAGAAAAGTCTTTTCTTTTTCAGTCTTTTCCTAATATGTCCTCCTTTTATTTATTTATTGACTGGTAAACTACTACCAATTCATCTGCTTCATTTTTAAAGGCTGGAAATAAAACTGCCACAATACCCTACTCAGTTTTCACTAATCCTCACATGACAGGAATAATTACCTCATATCCAGCCTTTAAAGTACCCTTAGCAAATTAACAACAGCCTCACATAATTGACTCAGTATGAGATTCATGTTCTCCCCCTTTTTTCTCAAATAATCTTCCTATTTGTCAATTATTACCCATTTGGTATAGGCTAATATACACACTGCAAAAGCACTCACACTGGTGAATTTGTTGGGTGGGAAACTCCCAAGTTTCCCCTAGTTCATTTTATAAATGATTCTAGTTAAAAGAAGGATACATTTTAGCTTTCTCTGCAGTACATGTCAAAACTAGCCTTATAAAACCACTAGTAACAGGACCACAAACATGAGAAGGTGGTGAAATAACCACTGTCACCTATGGGAGCCTGCCACTTTGTGACCTGAAAGTTATGTATGTAACGGGGAGAAAAAGAAGTAAACATTCCAATTTTTTTAAGCTGGTATTTAAACATGAGTAAAATGAATGCTAAGGAGCTCTAATAAGACAGCTTCAGCATTATCTCAAACTTTTAATTACAATTAAGTTAGACCAGTACAATTACCTAAATGCACTTATAACAACTGAGAGACCTAAAACAGACTACTACTTATTCAAGAATAAATACTTAACCATGTTGACCTTTTCCCTGAACCACTTCTTCAATAATAACAGTATCATTAGCCTCACCCTCTATATAATGCAATGATACAGAACAGTGATTTACAGAAAATATGGAGGAAGAACTGTTGAGTACCAACCTGTAATCTTGTTTGGAGGGCTCGGACAGTAAGCAAACCATTCTCTTGCAATCCTTCTGCAGCAGGAACATCATGTTTATAATTGATACCACTCTGAAAGAAAAAACAAAACCAAAACCCTGACTGAATTAAAAAGCTGAAAGTAAGGTATAGACTATTACACAGCATTATAAACATCTGGGAGAAAATACAGCAAGCCAGGAGAATCACACTATGTCTTTTAAAAGCAAAATCCTGTTTTCTGAAAGCAATTAGAATTTGATAGTACATAATGGAAAGACCCAATTATGAGAAGATAATTAACAAGCACTATGGCCTAATGAAATTAAGGGTTCTTAGCCAAAAGGTAACCATTGTGGCAAAACTATTATGTATGCAAAGCATTTTCAGCGGCATTAATTTCCCAACAGAATGTTGATACAATCACAGAAGCAAAATAACGTCTTCAGATTATTTAAGATTACAGCAGGGAATATTGTATTCAAACTTCAGGGCATTTCACAGCACACATCCAATTTCACTTTGCATCAATACTTTAATGATTTGTTGAGGTTTTCTTAATTTAGTAAGCACAGACTGAGTAGCTGAGAAAAGGCAAGCTCAACTTACTGCATAGTTGACCTCCCCAAGATCTGTTATTTTGAATGTACTTAACACGTCTGTATTGGAGTCATCCTTAAAAAGCAGTAACAGCTGCTCCCTTCCAGAGCCAATAAAATCATCCACCAGAACACACTTCACTTCTTGCCATTTGGAAGCCACCTACAGTAGAAGAGGTTTTAAAATACATTTATTAGAATAAATCTTGTATTTGAGACCTCATTTTATTGAAGCTTGCTTTCCATTGAGAAAGAACCTATTCAGCTGTGTGAAATACAATAATATTTAAAAGTTTCAAGCTCTCACTCTCACTTCATCATTTAGAGCCTATGTAACTCTGGGAAAAACTAGCCATTTCTCTTAAAAGATCATTTTCCAGATTACAGGCTGCAGAGAAGAGGAAAACTTTTCAGTGTATTCAAACAGCTGAACAGCTGAATGTTGTAACATTTATTCAGAAGCAGTAGTACTTGAAGATCAGTTAAAGGCATTGTACCTTTGATATTGAGAAATATATTTGTTTCACAACAGACTTACCTAAAAGTTAAAGACAAATTTTTATAATAATGCCAGCAACTAAACAGTACAAATTTTTATTTCCTGACTTATAAAGTCTTGCTGTCAGACTACTACAAAACCCCAGCAGAAACTTTGTCTCTCCTAATTTTAAGAAACAATAGCAAGGCCTTTTCCTGTCATTTTCATAAAAAAACATTTTCTAGCAACAACTTTTTGTTATTAGGAATTAAGGCTCAAAAAGTTTTGATGTCTCAACTAGCAGTTTATACTTTGCAATGATATGAGTATCATATCACAACTAACACAAATCATCCAGGCACACTCATAACTGCCTTACAACTTCAAGTTTTCACACTGCTGCAGTTTTCAATTAACAACAGAAGCTTTGGTCAGATTCACAAAGTTATTACTAAATGAGAAAATACAAGCTTCATTTCCAGATATATAAGCAAGCAATGGAAGCAAAACAATGTCATACTTTAGACAGGTTATTTTACCAGCAGCAACAATAATAAACAAACAAGAAATCTAAAGAACTTAAACATGCAGGTTTTTAGTTGCAGGACATTCAATAAGACAATATATAAAAAAAGACTGCAGTAAAATGAAGCTGTTTAAAGCCAACAGTACCTGCAAGCTGTCTCTCCTCTGCACAACACAGCTATTTCCAGAGGGGAAAGACACAGCAAATAGCAAATCACTGCTGCTGGTCAGAGCTGGTTTTACTGAACATGGGTTTTCATAAGGAAGCTCACAAACACCTTTAGGGGCACCATTATGGAACCAAATAAGCTGGTTCTTGTGGGTTATGGCAACAAGTGATATTCGGAGCTGTTTTCTCAATCTCTCACTCCTGCAGACGCAGACAGAGGACACCACTCTGCTGTAGGCATGAGGCATGAAGCACGTGCCACTCAGAAACTTCTGTGATTGAATTGTGTACCCGAAGAACTCACTGCCCCAGACGGCTCTGTCTGAAACAGAAAACCTGTCTGGGTCTTCAGTCTCTGGCAGGCAAGCAGTTCTTACCCCTAAGACAACAGTGCCTTCACCCACAATTTCACCTGTCCACACCACACAAGAAAGGTGAACAGGAGCACTTTGAACCACGCAGGTGTTGGAAGAGATGTAGAACAGCTTGTTGGCGTGTCTCCACAGCAATGATGGGCCAGCAAACAACCTGATGTCTTCTTTTAGCTCATAATCCAATGTGAAATTAAAGGATGGCTCAAATTGGTTAGAACTGTGAAGCAACAACAAAAAGTATTTGACACTGTTCCATTTTTTCTTCTTTATCAAAATGCATGGAAGAATAATCCCTGTTCTGGAATCTGTTGTACAGCTACAACAAATAATTTCAATTTTAGAGTTACTGGCTCCCACGCTGAATGCTCCACAAGACTTCTGAACAAACAGCTTAGTGTCTCTGTTGAACGCCATCCTTCTGACACATAAATTCATTGTTTTATCATCTGCTTCCTCTGCATGCTTTGGTTTTGACAACTGAAATACAAGGACTTCACCATTGTAGGACAAGAACTGATCTTGCTCACCCAGAAGCATCTTGATTTATCTTTATATATAATCCTCTACAAGAAAATCATGTGTTCCTATTTCTGTCAGGCTTATTTCTGTGTGGAAATTTTAACCTTTCTGGACATCTTCCATCTACAAAAAGCAAAAAGAAAATAAATTAAATTGTTTTGGGACAAGCTGAACAGAGCTTTAATAATAACTATGCATTGCAAAGCAATAACACAGAAAAATTTGAGAATGAGGCCAGTACGTGCTTTAATCTCACAGATTAATAATGAAGTTAAACAACTTTGTTCTGAGAAATTAAACTAGCAGAAACATTTCAGAAGTGTTTCTTTACCAAAGTATGAATTCTGTGGTTATCAACAGCTGCACAGTGTAATAGAAATGGATAGAAACCAAGCCACACACTCACAATTCGTGCAACTGTATTGAAGAAGCCACAAATAAACTGAGACGGCTGGAAAGCAACTGTGCTTTGAGTTCTGAAATTAAAGAGCCTTGTCTCGGGCACAGTGGTTGTTAATAGCTATAATTTATTTTTCGTTAAAAATTATAAGGCCTCGAAGGAGAAAGTTCTCTGAAGAACCATCCAGTCATTTTGCGGACGGACAGACTCCCTCTCTCCCTCCCCGCTCAGAGAAGGCCCCGGGGAGCCGGAGCGAACCGCAGCCGCCTCACCGAGTTTCACTCAACTTGCAGGACCGGCAGCGACGCCCCTCGCCCGGCTCAGGCCGCGATACCGCCCGCTCCGGCACAGACACCGGCTACAGACAAGGGCAGCGACCGCGGGCTCCGGTGGGACCGCTTCGGGCCGCGCCGTTCCCAGAGGGGCCGTGCCGCTCGGGGCCGTGCCGCGGTTCCCGGGGGGGGCCGTGCCGTTCCGGGCCGTGCCGCGGTTCCCGGGGGTGCCGTGCCGTTCCGGGCCGTGGCGGTTCCCGGGGGGGCCGTGCCGTTCCGGGCCGTGCCGCGGTTCCCGGGGGGGCCGTGCCGTTCCGGGCCGTGCCGCGGTTCCCGAGGCCGTGCCGCGGTTCCCGGGGGGGCCGTGCCGCTCAGGCCGTGCCGCGGTTCCCGGGGGGGGCCGTGCCGCTCGGGGCCGTGCCGCGGTTCCCGGGGGGTGCCGTGCCGCGGTTCCCGGGGGGGTGCCGTGCCGCGGATCCCGGGGGGGTGCCGTGCCGCTCGGGCCGTGCCGCGGTTCCCGGGGGGTGCCGTGCCGCTCGGGGCCGTGCCGCGGTTCCCGGGGGTGCCGTGCCGCTCGGGGCCGTGCCGCGGTTCCCGGGGGTGCCGTGCCGCTCGGGGCCGTGCCGCGGTTCCCGGGGGTGCCGTGCCGCTCGGGGCCGGGCCGCGGTTCCCGGGGGGGCCGTGCCGCGGTTCCCGGCCGGCGGGGCCGCTCCGAAGCTCGCGCCGCGGGGAGCATGACGGGAGCGCGGGGGGGCGGAGCCACCCCTAGGGGCGGGGCTGGGCGGGGCCTGCCGGGCAGCGCTGTCCCCGAGGCCCCGCCCCCCGGGCGCCGCTCCATCCCCTTTTCCCGCCGCTCCTCGCGCTGCCGGAGCCGCCTCAGTGCGGGCGGACCCGCTGGATCATGGCTGAGGTGAGTCCCTGCGCCCCTGCCCCCTCACTGCCGCCTTGCTGCCCGCCTGACGGGTGTTCTCTGCCCCGCCGCCGCCCCAGCCGCTCGGGGTTGGTGGTCTGGCGGGGCGGGTGGCCGGGCCCTGCCGTACAGGTGAGGGTCTGGGGCCGTCTGGGGCCCCGGCCTTTCGCTTCCTTTCACGGCCCTCCTGTTCCTTGTTTCCTTTCAGCAGCGACAGGATAAGGGGGCGCTGATAAGCGAGACCCGGCGGCGTTTCGAGGCGGAGTACCTGCCAGGTGAGTGGGGAGCGGTGGGTGCGGGCTCTGGGGCTTGTCCGCTGTCACTTTTCCTCTCGGGGGCAAAGGTGTCCTGCTTTCCCAGGTCTGGGAACGCCTGTGCCTTTTCACAGAATCGACAGGGTCGGAAAAGGCCTCCGAGGTGATTGAGGCCAGCCTGTGACTGAGCACCTGTCAGCCAGCCCACGGCACTGAGTGCCACATCCAGTCTTTCCTCAAACACCTCCAGGGACCGTGACTCTGCCACCTCCCTGGGCAGCCCATTCAAACATCTAATCACTCTATAAGTGTGAAGTCTTCAGTCACTCTTAAGTTTTAAGTCCCTCTTAAGTCTTCAGTCACTCTTAAGTTAAGAATTTCTTCCTAGTGTCCAACCTGAACTTGCCCTGGTGCACGGAGGGTGTCCAGATCCGAGGAAGGGTACGATGCCCAGCAGGTTTCTGTGCTGGCTCTCGGTGCTGGCTCGCTGTCTTGGGCTGCAGGATGTGTTGGGGCAGAGCTCTTGGTCCTTTTCTCTTGCAGGGTGTTTGGTTAGCTGGAGAGTGTGGCCTGAGGCATTGCTGTGCTTGGTGTTCTTTGGACATAAACCACGTCAGGGAAGGGGGAATGGAGGCATTCTCACCTCGCTGAGTTTGTCAGAGGAAGAGTTGTTTTTCTGGAGTAACTTGCACTTGAATTTCATGCAGGCCATAATTAAGATCATGCTGCATGTCCAACTCTGTTCTTAAGTGCAGGTGCATTTCAATTTGTAATGAAGGCTGGGCGAAGCTGGGGATGCCTAGGGGGAGGGAAGACTGGGGTAAGCCTAGAGTGGTTTCATTTTTTTTCAAGGTTTATTTGCATTGCTTATGTTGGAAGAATGTAGAGTATGCTAACAATTGTAGTAAACAGCATGTTTCATTGTGATTATCTAAAGACTTTCTACTAAAAATATGCTTCTATGCAACTTTTAGTGCAACTATAGTAAAAGTCCAGTAGTTGTGTTGACTGCATCTCCTTTAATCTGAGCCTCAGTTCTGCAAACAAATGCCTTGCTTTGGTGTTTCTGATCAGAACTATTGAGGTTACCTTACTGTCTGTCACTTTTATGTAAGGGTTATGTGCCTCTTCATTGCAGTGGGCTGGAACATGCTTTTGGAAAACTTTGAAGGTCTTGAGGGTGATAGAACTTTGTCTCATGTGGTTGCTCTGCTAACTTTCATAAAGGAGACTACTTTGGCCTTGGTTGGAGATGACCTTTATTTCTGATGACAAAATTTATTTAGAAAGTTGTGAGGTAGAGAGAGCTTATTTTACCATTTGATACTTCTAAGTGAATAAAGATGTCTTTGTAAAACTCAGGCTTGAATGAGTGGAGGCTCATGTTAAATTCTAAATTTTTCTGCCTCTTAATGTTTTCAATTAGTGTATATTTCATATGGTAGGTGATTCGACTTGCTTCATATTCTATTATCCCAGAGTCACACTCATAAATAATTATTTCAGAAAGCCTAGGGCTGCTCTGGGACAGTGGTTGTGGAAAAGGAGTATTACTCTTTCAGATGATCTGCTGCTTAGAATCTTAGAATTCCACAAGTTTCTCTAGTTGTAATGCTGTCTCTGTTGGGCTGGTCGATGCAGCCATTAAATAACTGAATACTGTTGCAAGGTAAGCTGTAATCCTATTTGCAGTATTTTGAACACTTTTTTCTCACTAAGCCCATTTTTGGGTCATGGTTTTAGGCTCTTGGCCCTTTCAAGAAAATAGGATTAAGACTTTTTTGAGTTTGTGCTGTTAAGATTCTGCCACAAATTTAGTAATGCCACAAGCAAATGAATGTTCTCATGACCACAATCAAGAGTGAAAACCACAGGATTTTAGTTTTGTACTGGTCTATCTGCCTTTACTGTGTGTGTTCTAAAACATACTCTTTTGTGCTTCTTAATCAAAGGAATGTGGGGTTGCATGTATGCAGACACCCTCAAACCTGTGACTTTGGGGTGTGAAGGTGCAAATGATTGCTTTGTACCCAGGAATTTTAGTCTGCTTTCAAAACCAAGGGCACTGTCAGGCTACACTGAGAAGCTGATCCTTCCTGTGGAGTTTAGTGTGGTCATATAACTGTGGGCCTCTACAGAGCAAACTTTATTCTCTTTGCATGTGAACTGCAGGTGTTAAAGTTGGAGAAAAGTTTTCAGGCAGTTTTTTTTTTTTTTTTTCCTTTTCTGGAGGTTGCAGTTGCAACTGTTTTGTTTTCCCTCTGGGGAAAACAGTGTAACTGGTTATTCTGCAGTAATTCTCATCATCAAAGATAAAGTGATTCTTCCATATTCTGTAGCTCATAGTTACTAGTTTCCCTCCTGCTCCTCCTCATGCAGGAAGATTTGGTAATGGTCAAAAATGCTGTGATGGCCTTACTAAAAGTAATGTTTACTTTTGTTATGAAATGAAAACTTAGAGGGTCTTTGAGATCTTACTTTTTCACTGAAATTATTTATTGGCAGAATATAATTTTTAGATTAAAGTAGAATCTACAAAAATATATAGCTGATTCAGAAAAGCCTAATATTCCAACATGTGTTATTATTGTTATAATAATATACTGTGGTCTTGATAGTTTTCAAGGTTAGGTGTGAAAAGTTCTGTTCAGCAATTGAAAGCACCATAAATCTGGTTTTTTTTTGAATTGTACAGTTGTTTCATTTATGTGACAAAATCAGAAGTTGCTTTTGATAGTCAGGTTCTCTGACACTTTCACACTGTTACTGGTTCATTTTCCCAGAATTTGTAGGAGAATTTTCTTGCTGAAGTTTTTCAGCTTATTTGCCCATTGAAGTGTTCTAGAAGGAAAGCTTGGCCACTGTTGGATCTTATCTGCAAAACAGTATTTATTATTAACTGAAAACTTGCGGTGTTTTTTTTTCCTCTTCAGTTAACTTTCACTGATTCCAAAGACAACTCCAGTTCTTGTGAGGAATGTACGTCCCAATTATGAAACCTTTGTGTCCCAAAGGTTTATCTCCAATAGTGTCCCTGTCAGTCCAGTAGACTGGCAAGCACTGTCTGATGTGGTAGGCAGACAGCACTTTGTCTTCACTGGTTTTGGGCCTAATTTTTGTTTTGCTTGTTTAGATTCTTTGTGAGAGTTGGTGACGTAAATCATTTTACTGGTGAAAGGAACAATGAAAACAAAAGATTTTTTTTCTAGCACTGACTGGCACTAACAATGTTTTCTAGCAAACAAGCATGTCTTTTTCTATAGTGAATTTCCATTCCTTAGAGGATTTCTAAAATTAGCTTTTATTTCTGGGCTATTACTTTCTATTTTAATGTTACAGTGGAAATTATTTACAATCAAGTCTTGTATGATTTTTTCAGTAAACTAGTTTTGTTCATATTTTGTTTTGTATATTAACTGGGAATAATTGTTAATAATAATTGTTAATAATTAATAATTGTTAATTGCCTGTTATCTCCTGGCCCTCCCCACTTACATCCTTTTCCTTTCTCCTTTAGGCAAGTCTTAATTGTCAAAAAAGATTTTGCAAGAGAGATTTCCCATCCTTCCAATGTAAAGGATTAAATTTCACCATGACCTTCTTTAAGCCAGTAGCAAAGGTGTTTTGTTAATCATATGGGCTGATTGCAAATAAATTTTTAGACATATAGGACACCCTTAAAAATCAGTGAGAAGATTGTAGAAGACTCTTAAAGCAGTGTTTTGCATACCTGCATGTCTTTTTATGCTCTGGAAAGTCTGTTTCCCCTGGTTCTTAGCTTTCAGGATGACACTGGTGGAAAGATAAGATGGGAAACATCCTTTCATAAAAAGCTCTGTAACATTAATGATGAAGCTTTTTATTGAAAGCAGTCTTTATTGTCACTGACAGTGTTCAGCTTTGCTAAAAGTTTATCTCACTTTGTGGAGGCAGTTATTTTGTCTATTGCTGCTTGAGGTTATTGAAATAATTCTTTATTGGATGGAAATAGTGTTTGATTTGTTCTTCATTCCTGTCCCTTTGTGGCTACTGACCTTCTTAAATTGTTTCTAGTCTTGCTGAGTTTCTCATGTAGCAACTGAAACCAGGTACCTGAATTGCTACAGTACTTACCTTAATGTTTGGCACCAACAGCCAATTAAAATGGGTTTCTTCTTTGTAGCCAAAGTCAGAGAAATGATTGTGACCATTTTACACCGAGAATTCTTGGTTGGAATAGCTTTAAGACAGTAGTTAAATTGAGTGTCTTTGTGTAAAGTAACACTTGACATACTTTTCTAAGTTGTTTTTTTTTTCCTCTGCTTTGTACAATAAAGTTTTTGGGTTTGTTCTCTATTAAAAGATATGCAGATGCTGTCCCTACTTAGCTTTATATAAGGCTTGTTCTGTAACACTACTTTTCTAGGTAGAGTTATTTTTTGAAGGGAGTGGTCATTCAGGTTTTTAATTCTGAACTTCTCTGGATTAATTTAGTGTGTGACTCAGCTGTGCTGCCTGGTTTTGAGTCCTGTAGTTATTCTTCTATATTCCTGCTGAATATTCTCGAATTTGTATTATTTTTCCTAAAGCATAAACACTAGAAGAAAACACAGCAGCACAGCACTGTTCTCCTGGTAATCACAGGTCAAGTTGGAAGGGACCATAGTGGCTTGTCTGGTCCAGCCTGTTCAAGCAGGGTCATCCTGGAGCACAGGGCACAGGTTTGCATGCAGACAGTCCTTGGAGAACTCCACACCCTCTCTGTGCAGTCTGTTGCAGGGCTCAGTCACACACCGTGAAGAAGTTCTCCCTCATACTCAGGAGGAGCTTCCTGAGCATCAGTCTTTGCCATTGCCTCTTGTCCTGTTTCTGGGCACCACTGAGAAGAGCCTGGGCCCATCCTCTGCCACCTCCCTGCAGATACTGACAGACCTTGATGAGCTCTCCTCTCAGTCATCTCTTCTCAAGGCTGAAGAGGCCCAGCTCTCTCAGCCTGTTCTCATAAGAGAGGTGCTCCAATCCCTTGATCGTCTTAGCAGCCCTCCACTGGACCTGCTCCAGGGGCTCCTGGCATGGAAATTAGATGGCAGTGAAAAAAAGAGGAACATAGAGAAGGGATTTTACAATTTGTGCCTCAGAACACTTAATGAAATCTTCTAGAGAATGTATTGCAGTGAAATTTGTGTGCATTTAGTTTTGCGTAATTCTGCAGTTGTTTTCAGAGCTGTTCTCTGGTGTTACAGAAGATCCTCTATGTTGGAACATAGTAATTAAGTGGTAGAGTTTCACTGGAAGCTTCTCAGCTTGAAGAAGACAACTTTTAGAAGGGCAGAATGTGCTCATGGAAAGGACAGAAGTCCTCACTAAAGCAAAAAAAAAAAAAAAGGAAGGCAAGTAATATAAGAAGTTGCTGTTCAAACAGCTTTTGATTTCTTCCAGTCTTTTCTCTTGACTTCCAATGCCCAATGAGAAAATGAAAGTGACTTTAAGAAACTGTTATCAAAATAAGGTTAAATACCTGGTCAGTTTTGTTCACTAACATTTTCCTGAAGAGCTTTCAGCTGAAGAAGAGGGATAATAATGGCCACATCTTCTTGCTACTGTCACTCCCTTATGTGTAATTTATAATTTGGCAGATTATGCTTTTTCTTGCTTTTTTGGATCTGAGTCTTGCTTAGTTTCTGCCGTTTCCTGGGTCAATGGAAAAGTATTGCAGCATCCCAGTTTTGCCTCTTCCATGGGCCGTGGAACCATTCTATGACACGGAAAGATTTGAGTGTCTTGGATTGAGGGAGCAACCAGGTTTCCAAGCCTCTGGACTATGAAATGTTACATAAAAGTCTGGCACTGCTGCTACACACGTGGTTTTCAGTAGCTCTTTCTGAACAGAAATACCTGGTAGTGCTGTTTCTTGTGTTACCTTTGGGGTGGGTGTTGTGTGTTCCAAATACCTTATGAAATTCTGTTCGTTATAGACTCAATTAGAGAGATTCTCTCTTCCTGAGCTGAGGGTGACTAAACTTAGTGTCTCAGTGTCCTGAGAGTGGCAGTCCTGCCAGTGTGAAGAAGCAAGCACCTAATGTTCCTTTGAGAAAAACATCAATATATGGTTACACGTATCTAAATGGGTAGGCTTGGAGATTGTCTGAGGTAAGTTACTTCAGTTTATAGTTCCACCTGAATTTCCATATGGGTGCCCCTCAAATATTGTTTCCTTTTTGGCCTCTTAGTTGTTGTGCAGGATGTATTTAAATTTTTTTGAGAATCCCAAAGGTCTTATTTTATTTCAGCTAATTCTCATTTCACTCCAGAAGTTTCTAATAATACAGTAACTGCACCCAAGTGTTCCATGAATGATTTAAAATTAGAAACATTCTGATTATTTCAAAGTATGTTTTGAAAACAAGTTTCCAGATGCCTGTAGAATTATGTGGCATGTGCAGATTTGAAGAGGAATTCCTCCTCTGAACTGACACATTTTCCATCACTGGATTCTTGGAAGGACTCCATCAATTTTATATCGCTCTGCTTTTTGTGTGTGATATAAAACACCTTTGTTTTGGATTCACATTCTCATTCTCAGTTTTACTTATTTTGTAGCAAGAATTGGATCAAGCAGGTAAAAGTCATACCATATTCAATACTCAGTACTGTTGTATCAATCTTGGGCTAGCCTGATTCAAACACTGGCATTCTGCAAGTGCTTGTGGATGTAGAACTTGAATAGTTGTTTCCCCTGGTTTTAGGGTATGTTGTAGCATATATGTAAATTCAGATTACATGTGTCTTGTTGAGAACTTAGTTACAGAAGAGAGGGAAAGATGGTTTTTCAATTATCCTAATCACTGAATGCAGCTTGCTTTCCACTGATGTTGGAAGTTTGGATGAAACATTTTCTCTGTTTCTCTTTCATTTTCTTAATAGGCTCACAAAGTTAAATGTCCATGTTCTTAAAAACATTCTCTAAGTTCAGAGTTTGTGAAAACTTGTTAGTGGCTGAGAAATGTGTTCAGATGTTTCTTCCATGTAATGGTATGTTAATGCTTTTAAATTACAGTTTGATACAAGGTGCACAGTTCTCTCGTTTTGACAGTTGTGCTCTCAGACAGATACTGAAAGCAAAGACAGCCTCAAAAAGTGGTGTGAAATGTTATCCTGGTAGTTTTTACCTGGCGGTGGGTTTTCTCTTTAATTCCAAAGTACCCTAATCCCTTATTTATATAAGATACACATGGGATTTATCTCAGCAAAGTACTCGGCTGACTAGCTGCAGTCAGTCATAGCTGGAAGCCAGGGTGTGTTTAGAGATTATTAAACCAAGGTGAAGTGCTTAACTTGAAACTAAGTACTGTTACCTTTTCTCAGACAGAACTTCCTAAATCATTGGAGGAATTAAACATTTCAAATGAGTAGTTGAGACTACAAAATTTCACTCCCAGGATTTTTGCAGTTCATCTGTGGTTCCTCTAGAGCCACAGAGAAGTTAAACATTTCAGTTTGGTGCTGAGTGATCACTTCACTGGGCTCAGAATATAGGAAATCAGCTGTCCAGTCCAAGTATGGAAATGATGAGAAAAGGAAATTCAATAGTTAAAGAAATTTTAGTGGATTAGAGGCTCTTGGCCAGAGAAGAAAGTAGGAGACTAAGATTAAGGAAAGTGGAATTAAATTCTAGGGTTATCTAAGTGAAGTAGTGGAAAGGGATCAAGAGAAGGAGAAATTTGAAGCCTAATGAAGAAGGGAACAAGGTAGATGATGTATGTGAGAAGCAGTCAGATGTGAAGAGATGCAGTGAGGAGTACAATTAAAACTTAGTGAATGGACATATTTAAATTGATATGTTCCTGGAGTTATATTGACCAATTTATAACAGGAGAGAGTATAAATTTAAAGACAAGTAAAATAGATTATATTTTTGCATGTGGGGCAGTTAAACAACAAATATTAGCAGAATTTAGTGGTGTCTTTTTCTTAACTCCTTCCTCAGAGTTGTCTGACTGAAAAACACATTGCCAAGCCGTTCCATCACAGTTCTAGATAGTTGTAAAGGGCTCTGAAAGCAGTTTGTTATTGACAGAGGAACACTTCTTTCCAGTATGTGAAAATTAAATCTCTTTTATTAACAGTCTTAATTTTTTTCATGGTAGTCATGAATTTAAGTGAATAGTTTAAGAGCTTAAGGTTTTTTATTAGTTACCAGAGATGCGTATCAGTGTCTGTTGCTTTCAGAAGCCTGTTGCTATTGTGGGCTCTTCATTTACATTGTATTTTTACCAATTTCTCAGAGAGAGGATCATTGATTTAAAAACTAGGCTTTTGTTTAAGTGTATCTGCCGTAGAAATAGGTCCACTTAGCATTTGTGGTTTACTTTCATGTTTAAAAATAAAAAAAACTCAGAGCAGCAGCAAGTCTTGTTTCATCCGAAGTACTTCCAAAAGCATGTAAGCCTCTTATCATGTTGTTAATGTGATATAAGAAGCCCTGGGGGCTTTTGTGCTACTCTGGAATTGCATGTAGTTTTTCTTGGGTAGGGTAACAATTTATAACTGTAAAATGTAGTTTTTTAAATGAAACAATTTTGTTTAATGCAATAATGTATAGCGCACGCTCAAAAGCAAAAATTTTATATTTGTTATCAGATATTTTATGGTCTAACATGCTGATACCTATAATTTTGAGAACTCAAGCATGTACTAGTGATGTTCAGTGTATACATTCATCAGTACACAGATTCTAATACTATATACTAATTCATGTTAATTGTAGAAAACTGGTTTTAGAAAAATTACACCTGTCCCAAATGCACCTTGTTGTTTTTGTTGCATAAGGATCACAGAAAATAGTTTTCTAGTGAGATTAATGTTCTAGTGTCCCTAGATATCATTGCAGCAGATAAATGGTTTTCATTAATTTATCATGCTGTGTTTTGTTTCCTGAAATTTGAAACTGCAAGAGAAATCCTATGTAGCAAGTAGATGCTTATAGACATACACCTAAAAAATCTCTGCACATTTCTGTAGCAAATGCTATAGACACTAACTTATTTATTTCCTAGATAAATCAGATAAATATGATTCTAGAGATGTGGAAAGACTTCAGCAAGATGATAAATGGGTTGAAAACTACTTGATTTGGCGTCATGATGTTGTGGATGATACATTAAAGATGATTGATGAAAGCTTTCAGTGGAGGAAAGAATACACAGTTAATGGTAAGCTATGTTATACACTGATTTTGAAGGTGTGTGTTGCTTTCCTCTTGAACTACCACTGACCTCTATATGTAGTTTCATTAATAACCTTTTAAAGGTTTGCAAGTACCACGGAGAGCTGAGCAAGAACTTTCAAAAAAGTTAAAAAAGGAGAAAAAGTATTGCTTTTCATGTTGACCAGTAGTGTCTCAGTTTTGTTGTGGTTCCATATGTCCATTGAAAGGGTGTTTAAGGGGAAGGAAGGAAGGCATCTATCTTTTGCTTTGTCTCTTTTCATTGTAGAGTTCTAGAAAAAAAGCAAACAACAAAAAACCCCACAACTGTCTTGTTCATTGCAATAGCACTGGTCTGGTACATTAAATAAAAGATCTCATTTTTGTGCTGTGAAAATATTTTGAAGGTGAACTCTACAGGACTTCACACTCTGAAGGATAGAGTGTGGTGGGGAGGCTTCAGATATGAAAAAAATAAACATTTGCAGCATTTTTTTTCTGTAGATTTTTTCTATTCTTACTTCATAAGTACATTCTATGCTGTAGCATGAGAACAAGATATTGAGATAATTTGAAATCCTTACTATTTGCATTAGTTTAATGAAGGCCTTGGAAAGTAGCTTATAAAGATTTTTTGGGGTTTTTTTGGCTAGACTTTTCCATTTTTAGTGACTTCTGTTAAGTTACAATGTGATTATTAATATGATTACTGAAATAATATTTCATTTGGTTTTGCAGACTTGTCAGAATCTGTCCTTCCAAAATGGTTATTTGAAATTGGTGCTCTCTTTCTGCATGGCTACGATAAAGAGGGCTATAAGTTATGTAAGTTATACAGAATAGACTATTTTCAGCCTTTGATCATTGTTTTGTTCCCAGCATTTTATCACTTTGAAAAATAAGCATTTTAGGAACAGACACAGGTATATATTACCTGTATATATTTGCTGCTGTTTTTACTTTAAAATGTAATTAAATAATAAAGTTTTTATTTACCATAAAATCCACTGAGTTGGAAGGGACCCAGCAGGATGATGGAGAACAACTCCTGACCCTGCACAGGGTAGACTCAAAATCACACCATGGGCCTGACTGACAGGCTTGGTGATGTGATCATTGTCTTACATTAAACTATTATATTCTTGTTTATGCTCTGTGTTTGAATAGGGATTTCTCTTCATCTTGAAATACAGTCTAGCTAATGTGCTATATTTAAAAACATTTGTTTCTTTACATGAAACTTGGAGAAGAAATCTAGTTTTTACTACAACTTTCCTAGTTTCAGGGAAAAGAATATTAAGCATAACTAAAATTATTTTCAGACTTGTCTAACTTGGATACTGTAAAGGTAGTAAAGATGGAAGCTACTCTTCACATTACTGCCCTGAATATTTCTTTTCTCACTTACTGTATAATCAGTAACTTGGTTTCAGACATTTTTATAAATTCTTTACTTTGAATTGTGCCTGTGGGTTTCCTTTTTTTTTTTCATGGAAAAACAAGTCTCTGTATGACTCATTTTTTTATTCCAGAAGAATATATACTAGGTTTTCATTTTTACAGTGTTGGTCACCTCCTGGAATTTTTCATTTTATTTTAGAAAGATCTGTTTCTTTTTTGTATAATTCTTAATACATGTATAAATAGTTTTTTCAAAACACATCAGCTGCAGTCCTGTAGGAAACCTGAGTAGAAAAGGAAACATTAATTTTACATCAATACTTAGAATACATGCTGAACATAGTATTATCTGAAGACCATGTGATTTAATTTTAAATTATGAAATATTAATCTAGGTAAATAGTCTTTAAATACACAAAAAGTGCTTTTCCACTTTATTGTTTCTTCTCAGATATTCTTTGTATTTTCAATTTCTAAAAAACTATAGTAAAAATGTGAAATGTGGGGTATGTGAAGAGGTGTGCAGTTGTTTTTCTGACAGTTCAGTGGTCACAAAATCAGGACAAATATAAAATACAAACTCAGAGGTGTTAAAACATTTCAGTGCATCTTCTGTAGTTATTTGGATGATGTTTTCTGTTTGCTTGGATCTTTCCTTCAACTTCTGTGTGTGTTTTTGTCCAAGTTTGGTTCAAAGTGAAGCATCATACAAGAGATCCTAAGCAGCAACTTGACAAAAAGAAACTGGTCGCTTTTTGGTTAGAACATTACGCCAAGAGAGATCATGGAAAGCCCTTGACAGTAGTATTTGACATGGCTGAAACTGGCATCAGTCACATAGTAAGTATTTTTACTGTCTTGTCTTGATTGCTTTTGGAATTATTTAACCTGTGTTACGAGAAAAAAATGAAGTTGCTGTGCAGTCCTTGACACATAATTAACTTAACAGTCATTGAGATAAGTGATATGGTAGAGGTTTTTCCCATGACATGAGCAGTTCCCAAAATCTTTTGTTACATATTAAATGTTGTCTTTTGCAATATGCTGAAAACTTGCATTTAGTTTGGTGGCTGAGCTGGTTTAGATTGTAAGATTGACATCTTGCCTATCAGTACATATTTATGGATTTAATCTAATAACTAAAATTCTCACAGATTGTCTATAGGTTAAAAAATGTATTTCTATAGAATAATTACATTTTTTTTTTACTGAGTGCCATGCTGTCCTGTTATTACAAGAATGGCTGAAATTTGGAACTTTGTGTTTTTGTGTGGTGGTGGTATATCAATAATTAATGTAAGCAAAAAATCCCCATCCCCAAATCCAGCTCCAGAGGGTTGTCTATATCTGGCCTAGGCAAGATTATTAATGTTGCACTGGGACCTTGCAGCTGTGCAGTACAGGGCCCCCAGCTCATGGGGAAGTAATTTGACAAATAAATATGGTGTGATTCTCTTTTGCAAGGTTGGTGCTCTTACCTGTACAGTGAGAGCTGTCTGTTCATGTTCCTAAAGATAATACTGCGACCACAGTTTTACATAGCAGGAGTAAAGGATTGTAATAATTTCCTTGATGTGAAAGACTGATTTGATTTGGGTTTTACGGATTATATCCTAAAGCAGCTTTTTTCTCCCCGAGTCTTTGAGACTCCCAGAGACAAAGTCTCAGCAAATACTGTCTGTAAGTGTGCTATTGTACAGTCTTGCTTTATAGTTAGTATTTTTATCACAGAACAGGAATATTTTTAATGGCTATTTGTAGCCCTGTGGAGTAATTGATAAATCTATCCTAACAGAAAAAGAACTTGAATCTCTGAGTTCTCTTCCAGAGCATGTCTCATTTGTTTGTTCTGTTGCAATGGTCATCTACTATGTCACTTTTATCACTGGTATGCAGGAGATAATTCTGATAGCTCGTGGGTTGTTGCACCAGTTCAGGTAAATAGAATAGATGCAGTTATTGAATGGTCTGTGAAATCTGCACTTCTAATTCCAGACTTTCATCAAAATAATGGCTCTATCCCTCTGCTATCTGATAGTGCTGCTTTTGGATAGGCAGCAGATTAGAATCATTAGAATCTCCACTAATCAGGATGCTGCTCTCTAATCTGTCATTGTGTTTGTGCTGTTAAATGAAAGATACTGCATTTGGTACAAGCAATAGACAGTTGAGATAAAGGCTTCTATTAGAACCCAGTCTGTAAAGATGTCAAGTTAGTTTCTAGTTGCTGAAGCCCCTTAAAAAGCTTTCAGGTAGTCGCCTTACACAGTGGTATTTTTTGGGGGGGCTTTTTTCACTCTGTCCAAAAATGTTTTGGTGGTGTGTTTACATCACCCTAGGAGGTCCTTCCTCATTGTTACTGGCTGAGGCTTTGGGTCCTCAGCTAGAAGTGCTCTGCACTGTTTCTGAAAGTAGTAGTAGTGGTCATTTCTGTTTAAGGGACTGAGGAAAAATACTCATGGCAGGCTTCCCACCTGAGTACCTTATTGTGATAAGGTATCTCTTACTTCTATACCTGTTTCATAAAAACCCTTCCTTGCCCTTTACTGTGTAATATAGTTCCATTATACCTGGATGTTGCAAAGGAGACTGACCGTACTATTTCTGTACAGTTGCTCATTGGATAGAAGCATCCTGAAAATGAGAAGCAGCTCTTTTGAGCACTGTCTCTGCCCACAATTTCTCTGCATGCCACTAAGTAATACTAAACCTAAAAATTCTTTTCAAAGGAAACCTATTTTTTTCCCTTTGGAATTATAATACTGACCGCAGTAGTATATTGAACAGTATGTAGGATAATTACTGAAGGGAAATGTCAGTATATTGAGTACTCTTCCATCTGTCAAGCTTCTCTAGTGCTAAAGGTTTATTTTTCCTCTATCTTTCCTGCACGTGTTAAGTCCTGTTGATACTCAGCAGCAGTTCAGATATCTTAGTTATTGCAGTGATCAGAGCAGAGGTCTATTGACTTCTTTCTCTGATTATAAGGGGAAGTGTGACCACAATCCAGCAGCAGTTTAATGGAGAAAAAAGCCTTGCGTTGTGTTTTGAGGATATTTGTAGTGTATGTAAAATTTGATCATAGTTGACTGCAATATATCTATCTTGTGCTTTTCATTAAAAGTCTTAACTAAGCCTGTACTTTTCAATGTTTTGGCTTGCTTTGTATTTATGCTGGGATTTTAATTTTTATTTATTTATTTTTTTTAGGACTTGGATTTTGTTCGGTTTATTGTCAACTGTTTTACAGATTATTACCCAAATTTCCTCAGTAAGTATTGTATATTAAGTGTTAAGCATTGTAGACTGGTGTAACAAGAGCATTTCACAATATGATAGAAGATGGGGAAGATGAAGGGGTTTTTTAATGTGCTTTCTGGGGTAACTTCATGAAACATGAATGTTACAGTGTTAGGATTTTCTTGTCCTGAAATCAGTACGGCTTTGTTTTGTGGATAAACTTTACTTTCATCAAAAATCAGCTGGTTTTTTGTGAAGTAATAATGTTTATATTACTGTAATAGTTCTTACTATGTTCTTACCTAGTAAGAACTATTATAAGCCCATAACAGAAAGGAATTTACCTATTTTCCTTTGCTTTCCTTTGCTTGTTACTTGTGTAGAAGCTTTACAAACTTTGATAGTTTGTATCCTTTAGGAATCTTCAGTGGTCAAAGAATGAATGGCCCTAGAAATGTATGAGGAGCAGTGGTTTATTCTGAAAATTAAAATGGTTTATTCTGAGAAGGCATTTTTGTGTGCACACTTAGAAAACTCTGCGTACTTGCCTGCTAGTTTTTTAATGCATAGGCAAACACTGCATAGTTTATGCTAGCTCATCTTAAATATGTTGTAAATTTTAAGTGAAAATGTCTGTGAATGTTAAACTTCCATACAGCAACTGCTTGAACTCTGAATATTAAATTTTGGCTTGCTGATCAAAGTTCAAAGCTTTGATCAAATATCAAACTTAAAGGCAAGTGCAACATTGTTTTTTGTACTTCGACATTCAAGAGGAAAAATAACTGGGACTTTTTAAGGTTTTTCTAACCTTTAGGGTTAAAATAAGAATATTTGGAAAAAATAGATATACAAGACTTATTTGTTTCTTTGTGAGGCAAGGGGTGCTGAATTTACTTGTTAAACTTTCTTCTTGTCGTTAGCTGGTTTTCTAGGTCAGGTTGAGATCTTGCCTTTCTTTGCCTTATTTGTGAGATGAATTATTAGTAACAAAATGGCAGAAAAATAATATCCCAGGAAGTACATAAACAATGTATAACTTGGAATTTTATTACCTGTTTTCCAAGCAAATAACTAATGTTTCTAAGTAGCAATTAGTTTGTCCAAAATTGCTTTTACAGAGAGGTGAACTTGGAGACTTGTTGAAGGGAATATTTACTTTTTTACATGAATGTTGTTGCTTTACTTGCTCTTAAATAGAGAAATACCTAGCACTTGGCATTCAGATTTTTTTTTTCTTTTCAGCAAAGATAGTAATATTTGAAATGCCATGGATAATGAACGGTAAGTTGTTTTTTTTGTTGTTGTTTTTTTCTTTTTGGATTGTAATAACTTTTAAAATTTAGTAGCCTAAATAAGCAGCATTGTTCTACTCTGTGTAGATACAAATGAGTAATGTAGTTTGGTAAACATACATCTTTAAATCTGTCAGTTTAAAGGTTGCATACTTTTTATTTTTCCTCCTATCATTGTATTTTGGATCATACTTTACATGAAGTCTGTATTCATTCTGTTTCCAAAGGTTAGGAGACCTTGACAAATAATCTATTCCTTGAATGCTGCTAACTAGAATCCTTTCAGGAATCCTGTCATTAGCAGTGATGGTGACTTATAACCAGCTCAAAACTGGAATACACAGTTTAAGCTAGATGCCTGACACTGGGTGCTGATGTGGTTACATTTGTTCTGATATGGATCTTTCAATAATTAGCTGTAGCTATAATGTACAGGATAAATACGCTATTCCTCTGTTGTTGCCATATGAATACATATTTTTATGTTGGCTTTATATTTTCCTGCATATTCATGTTTTACAGTCACTGAAATAACAATGGTCTTTGTAAATGCTTTATGAATCTAAACAAATATCCTTTAAATCGGCAAGACATTTCAGCAAGGAAGAGTGTGTACATCTTTCCCAACCTCCCTCACTCAGATTTGGAAATACAATTGGGTTTTACCTGCTCAGTACTTCAATGGCTAAATTCTAAGACAACAGAGTTGTCAGTTATTAAATCAAAGATACTCCTTCCATTTTCTCTGTAAATAATACCTTTTTTCCCTTGCATTGCTCATTCCAATTATAATAGATACTTTCAGAGCAGGTTCTGCAATATCTTGAGGGATGTAACTCATGTAATATCTACCAATACACTGAAAAAAACCTACAAAAACAAAATAACAAAACTGCTTTCCTGTTAACTCATGTATATCTTTTGTTTTGTTTGGTGTTTTGTTGTTTAAAGCTGCTTTTAAAATCGTGAAGGGTTGGCTTGGCCCAGATGCAATAAGCATGTTAAAGTTCACAAACAAGAATGACGTGCAGGAATACATCAGTGGAGAGTATCTGCCACCTCACATGGGTGGAACTGTAAGTATGGAAAGTCACGTTTCTGTTGTGATAGATTGAGACACCTGTGTAACTTCCGTATGTGGGGTTGAGGGTTGGCTCTTCACTGATGGGTGATTTCTTGAAATTGTTTTGCCAATGATTATTTCAAAATCACAATAATATAAAATAGGTGAACTTCGTGAGAATTTGCTATCTGCATTCTTAAGTACATTCTTAAGTCCTGCTACTGTTTATTCTGAATTATTCATCCCCTTGTAAGTCACTGAAAACCACTTAGTTTTTTAGACTTTCAAGAAAAATAATCTAAGTGTCATTGCCACTTGTACTTTATTTTTGTTCCCTGGTGAATCAGAGATGGTATTTGTTTATGAAACAAGTTCTATGAATTAGAAAGCAGGTTTTATTGTCCTCTGAGAGTTCTAGTCCTGCTCCAAAGCTATGATTCACTGGAGACAGTTATATTGTAGCTATTTTTCCTTTGCTGTCTCTAGGGCTGCATTTTAAGTCATGGCTGTAGAAGATTCTTTTCAAAGAGTGTAGTAGAGCTCCAAAGTGGTACAAGCAGCATCATTTTAACAGAACCAGAAACCAGTTCTAGTGCAATATAAAGAGTGGAATAGCACAAGTATCTTTCACAACAGGTTTCACTTTTCAAGAGGCTAGTAGATCAGTATTGCATAACCTTTTAAAATAAATTAGCAGAAAAATTATGCTTTAAAATATTAATAGGCCATTTATGGTAGTAGAGTAAGCCCACTGCAGGGGAGTTACTTTTCATGGTTCTTTTTCCACCTTTTCTTTTCTGAAGTGCTTTTGATGTTATGGCAGCAACAATGTGGAGAAAAGGAGGGTTGTGTTTAGCAATAATAGGGGAGGCTGTGTTCCTCTGTATATGAATTCAGGGCAGTGTTATTGTGGCCAGGACATAAGAAACTTGTTTGGGGAACGTAAAAGAATGTTACTTTGGTTTTCATTTGGCTGAGATTAGGAGCCTTTAAAAAGTGCATGTGGTTCTTGAAGAAAAGATACCCTTTTTTTCCATGGAGAATTGCTGCCCCAGCTCCCAGTCTCACAGAAGACTTTCTCATATGGAAGAAAGCTGAAATTATTGCACAGCAGGAGTGGACATTGAGGGAAGGTCTGATGTCTAAAGTGGCTTCAGTAAGGGATAATTGTTGTTTAGCAGTCGTTCTGGACCTGCCTCCTGTGGTATTGTCCTGTTGTTGCAATAGAGGGGCAAGTTTTTTTCTCATTAAAGCTGAGTATCTCCCATCTGCTTTTTAGACTGTCTTACCTAATAGTTCATTATGTCTTTAAAGAAAAAACTTGTGGTTTTGCTAAATATCCTCCTGAAGCATCTGATGGAACACAGTCTTAGAGTTATTTGTAATCCTGCCTTGGGCCTGAAAGGTCTTGATTGCTGATTAGTGATTGCTGACCAAGCTGGCTCCATGTTGCCCACCTTCTGAGGGCATTAATAAGTTTCAGAATCATGGAGGTAGCTTATCCACATCATTTGTCTGGGGTAAAAAGTTGCAGTGGCAGAAATAAAGTAGCAGAATAGTAGTAAACTTGTCTGATAAGAACTGCAGAGGTTTTAACAATTTCAGAAAAAGAGCTTTATGTCTGCATATTGAGAGCCCTGTATTTTGAACCAGCACATATTTTGTCTAACTACTGAGTTTCACTTAATGGATGTTTTGAGCTCTTAACCTCAGAACTGTCATAATTTGGAAGAATTGTTAGCAAATACCAAGACTCCAAAATTGTGCTCTGAATATTTCTTCCCAAGATTTTTTCAGTGTATACAGTAAAGCAGTGTCGTTGCATCTCTGATAGCAGGGAGTTTTTCACTGACCAGACAACAGACAACTTCATGTCCTTTCTCAGAGTTTAACTTTTCTTGATGTGATTAACCTTGGCTTCTCTTGAAGCTAGCTAGAGTAAAATTCACCATGATTAGTATTGTCAAGCCTGGCTTTTTAAAATGCAGTATCTGACTTGCACAAATTGATTCCTTCCATTTTTCTCTCAAGTGTTTGGTTTTGTTTGTGAGGCACTTTTTTTTCTTTTTGCCTCCTTCCGATTTTCTCTCCGTCATCTTTGATTTCCATGCGTTTAGTTACCGATATTCGTATTTGTCGCAAGCCTGATGCCAGTGAAGAGCACAGCATATCTGTGCATCCTTTGCTGTGTCCCCTACCAGGATCCAAATTTGAAGAGCCAGGGCTTGCCAGGCGGAAGCAACTAGTGGAGCAGATCATTTGGCAGGTTAATTTGGGGAGATACCTAGATTCCACTGCACTTAAGTTCTTTGTATGTCAGAAAACTGTTAGAGACTAGTTCTGGAAGTAACAAAAAAAATCCATAGAATTAATAGTGTTGAACTTTGAGTCAATGATTACTTTGCTTAGTTAAGGGAACTGTTCTTTTTCTCTGTTGGAAGCCTCCAACTTCAATGTCTCAATAAAGTTACCTTTAAGCATGTTTTAAGTCATTCTCAGAGTCACTCAAAAGATGAATCAGAAACTTTCCATAGTTTTAAAATCCTTTGATTGACTTTCAGCCAGCTGTGAAAGAGGAATATTACTTGCTTTATTTTAGACAACTAGTGGGCAAAAGTGTCTCCAGAGTACCAAAAGCATTAAAACTAATTATGGAAAATAGCAACTTGGGTTTTGCAAGACTTTGGAATATGAATTGGGTCTAAGTTGCATTCAGGTCCTCATCAGTCTGTTGGCTGTGGCTGTTACCATATTGCTAATCCATACATGCTGCATACCACATATGTGGCTTTGAGTTGTTCTTCTCCATAGTGCACAGAGGTAATTTTCTTTATAGCAGGTTTATTTTGGTAGAGCTTGTCAAGATTGCCCAAGGCAGATCTAGGAGCAAGCTAGATGCTAGCCAGCCTGGAAAATTAGGGTTAGATGCTCAAGAGCCACTTGGTGATATTTTTCATTTAGTAATAAATGTATACTAACTCAGTGTTTTCTGGCTTTCCTATCTATTGTATCACACATTCTGCCATTTCCAGCTGTTGGAACAGTCCAGTTCTTAAGGCATACACATTTCTGACTGAGCAGGGAGATTTGTCTCTTCTCTCTGCAAGACTGAAGTACATACCATGTACACTTTGATACAAGACATGTACACACAGTAGGATTTTGATTTGTTGTTTTGCCCAGTCTTTCTTTGTCAGAAGATGGATTTAACAAGGATGAATTGATCAAGTTTCTCTCTGCTGGTGCCAATATTGAACAATGTGTGCCACTGCTGTGCTCTTCACCTGGGTATCTAAATTGATAGCCCACAGGTTTTCTTGAAAGTAGTTTATATAGGTCAGTGGCCTGAAGTTAAGACATGACTAAGCTTGCAGAGCCACTGTGTGCATGTAATCTTAGAATATATCACTACTGTGATTAAGACACCTCTACAAAAACTGCCAAAAATAGTTGCATGCATTCTCTCGATCTGCTATAAAAAAGAGCCGTAAGTTTATAGAATGGATGTATCAGGCATTGAATAAATGTCTTGTTTACCTGGCTGAGGTTTTCACCCTGTTAGTAGATACACCCATGCTGCTGAAACTTAAGCACTGTGACTAGGAAGTGTGGGACTTCGAACAGAATCTCACCAGTGGGACAACACAGCTCTTGAAGCTATCCAGCAGCATGGATTAAGAAGGCCAAGTGAAGTGTGTAGCAAAATTAATTTCCCTCTATCAAGGTCACTTTGTTACATGCCCTTGATCCTATGCTGGGAGGGAATGACAAGGCTTTGATGGTTTGGATAAGGGGAAGCTGGATATTTCTGTCAAATGTGGGATGTCAGTATTCTGTAAAACTACTGTAATATTTCTTGTAGACTGGAGTCTTTTAATAGTGGTTTAGTCTGTAACTGGTACTTAAAGCTTGTCCTTCTGGCCCTTAGTAGGATATTGTTTGAGCCAGGATATTGTTTGAACCTGTCTCATTCACCTAGAGGTCTTTGACTGTTGCTACAGCCTGAAGAGCAGATAAGATTTAGACCTTGGTTATAGATGAGCAGGAAGTATACTTTTTTGTTTGTGGTTTCTTTGAATAGGTCCATCTAAGACTTTTCCCTTTTAATCTTTCTTAACATCACATTATTCCTTGTTTTGAGAAAATGTTCTTGCTTATGGAGAGCTCTCTTGAAACACCTTTTTGTAACTCCCTGATGAGGGAGGCATCATTTGTGACGCAGGGCCATTGCTCCATTCTGCCTCACAGGAGTCAAAGCTATGTTATTTTTCTCCACTGAAAAAGCTGACAAACTATATTGGTTTACTTGATGCTTAAAACTGCTTGAAAATGCAGTAGGAACAGAGATTCCTGTTCAAACACTGCCTCTAACATTATATGTAATAAAGCAATTTGGAGAATATTAAGAAAATTTCTAGTTAACAAAAATTGGTCTGATCTTTTTTTTTTACTGATCTTCCAATGGAAAAGGTACCTTTATTGCAGAGTCATTGAGAACTTAAGTATTCTGCTGCTGCATTACTCAGATGTCTTAAATATGGTCTTTAAATTGATTTCACATTCCAAAGACTAGAGGTCTGAATTGCAGAATATACTAAAGGTCCACACACATTATGTTAAACTTAAAGGATTATTTGGGGTTGTTTTATGGTTTTGGGCTCTATTTCCTTTTTTTAAAATGGCCATTATGAAACTAACATATAAGGAACAACTGATGTCTTTCATCACTTTTGAAATATTTTTAGAAATAGCTATCATAAGTTTTGAACCACATTTTTGAGAACTAAGAAGAGAACTTCAGCAATTAGACTGTGAATGCTGACCCTTGATAGACTAGCTTCTGTAGTTCTGCTGTGACTATAAATAAAAGTTGCAGTTTACTGGCTTCATTGGATGACTGTATTTATTTGTCTGTTGATGATAAAATAGAAATTCTTTGTGTCAGCTTTCTGTGCAGAGGTGCAACATGAAATGGATAAATGAAACATAAAAGTAATGTGAAAGAAGAAACAAAGACAGTATTTCCATTTTAAAAACCCTAGAGAGGGCACTTCTAATCCTCTTGAATAACTCATCTTTTATAAATCCTTATCTTTCAGGATTCTTTCAAGTATAGTTATCCTCCGTTGGTTGATGATGATTTTCAAACTCCTTTATGTGAAAATGGGCCCATTACAAGTGAAGATGAGCATGAAAGTAAAGAAGAGATAGATGCAGACACCAAGGAGACTGGGGAGCTCAATGAAGCACAAAACCTTAATCAGAAAAAGGTATCTAAGTGAAGATTTAGGCAAGACTAGCTAGATGGTTACAAAGTGGGACAAGAGGCATGTAATTTTGGTTACTTGTCTTTGTGTTGTATGTTTTAACACTTTTTCTGTCTTCTAATTTAGCAAAAGGAAAGGAAAGCTGAAAAATTATAGTTGCAGTTTCAACCTTGACTCTTGGTCTGTTAAGACAAGTTTCATGCTTCAGAATGCATAAAATGTGCACCAAGTATTTAGTTTGTCTCTTGGAATATAGTGAATTGTACAGCAAAAGGGAAAAGGTTTCTGTGTTTTGTTTTCAAAGATTGTCTTTCTAGTAGGTTTCTTTTTAATCTTGGGATACTTAGTGGTGATCATTTTGAAATAGATCTAGTTTTCTCTGATGCTTAAATCAGTATGTACATGAAAAAAATGTTAAGTTAAATATTTATGCACTATTGGATGTTACTTTGTTTTCTTAAATTATTGATAAAATCTCAACATATAAATGTTTTCATTTATTCTCAGGAGAAATCGTATTCCTACTCCATCAATCATGTTTTGCAACATAATCTTCCTGCAGTGTTGTTTATCCAGAAATAAAGGCATTGTTTTACACAAGTTCTTATGAAGTGATATTTAGGAATATGCAGTGATATTAACTGAAGATATTGCTCTTGAAAATAGTAGAAAAAAATTTGAAATTCACTACTTTATTACATAAATAATTTTGGAATATTACTTGCAAAACTTCTGTTTAATGGAGTAGAATACCGTTTCATTTTCTGTTACGGGTTTGTCAGAATAATTTGAAATGTGCAGCTCACTACGTAGTTCAGCTGTTATTTGCAACTTGGCCAGCTTTAAAAAAAAAAAAAAGATAATTTCACTGACCTTAAGGTCAAAAGGAAGCATTACATAACCATGGTTAGACTCAGTAGCTTGTTTTCCTTGGGGCACATTTTAGAAGCTATGATTCTCACATACAGAAACACGGAGAATTTCTGCTCTGTGTGTGAGTTGCCTTTGGTGCTTAATAAGTCTCAGTGTTTGTTGGCTTTTAATTTGCTTGGGTGACTTAGCTTTATACTCTCAAGTATTTTAGTTTTTTTACTTTTTTTACTCCTGAAATACCATAAAGCATAGAATTGTTTTCACTTTTATTCAGTGTAACCAAGGTGCTACTCAATTTTTTTCAGTACATGGAATCAGGAGGGATAAACTTGGTTAGTAAGTGCCTGTCCTGTAGGTGCTTCCACTTTTCTGTTCTACAGTAATTTTTTTCTGGTAGTTTTATGTCAAAGCCTAATATATAACTAGTGCAGTGTATTTACACACTAACCTTTTTCTACCACTTTTATATAATTATATAAAACAGTTCCAGTGTGGGCTCTTTTTATACAGCTGATTTCATATAAAGTTTTGTGTTCCTTTCATTCCCGTACTTCAAACTTGCATGAACTGAGTTCTCTTCATGGCTTTTCTCCATATTAAGAGTGGAATAAAAAAAAGAGACTAAGCAAATTCTTCAGCCAGCTGATCTGGAATCATGATGTCACTAATTCTTTCAGTCTTCTGTACCCCCCCAGCGCCTGCCCTGTTTTGCATGTATTTTCCTAATGTTATACAAGAAAACCCTCAGAACCTAAGATGTACCTGGAGTTTTGAAAGCACCAATTCAATCAACATTATTTCTTTTATGTTCTGCAATACTTCAGAGTTTCATCTAAGAGCAATGAAGATATGTTTAGCTACCCTGCAATGCAATGAAATGTGGAATTGGTACTGTGTTTTCTGTTACAGTGGTACAACAATGATTGTATTGTTTTAATCTGTTTTAATTTGCAATGGATGAATAATACCAATGCTTTATAACCTTTGATATTTGAAGTGCTATAACTTAGTGTGTCTGGAGTTTTCAGAAACAGACCTGACCATCAGGAAAATACATGGAAAAAAGACAAAGCAGAATTTTGGTTTTGTACGTGTTTAATGTGTTATTTATCTTCTATAGTAAATAATTTTATTCAGTGGACTTCAGGGAATGAATATACATAAAGCTTGGTCTGTAATATGTAAGCTGTTGAAATAAGCCTCCTCATATTCTTTGAAATACCTGCATGATTCTGTAACATGTAATTCAGATTTCTAGTTAATCATTGTAACTATCATTTTTACTCAGATGAATTCTATAGAACAAATTTCCAAATCAGAGGAAACTGACAAAACAGAGATCAAACCAAAAATTGCAAAGAAAGCATTAACCACTTTTAAAGGACCTTTATTACACATCAGGTAATAATAATTTTCTTAAATTTTCTTTTTACAATGTGCCTTGGACACTTGAGTACTGAACTAGTTGGTTTTCAAAATAAACTTTTTTCACACTGTTAGAGGAAAACAAATTATAAACAACTTTTTAGGATGGATTTTTTACAAATCCCGTGGAGTTTTTCTGCTGTTACAAGTTTTCAGGGAATTTTCTTGGTGTCACCAAAGATTGATATACTTTTTGTACAAATAGGTGTATATTCCATAGAATTGTAGAAGCGTTTGTTTATATTGAGAAACCACCTGACCAAAGCCTGTCCTTATCTGTAATGAGAGCAGTGGTTTGACATAGTTTGATTTCATTGGCTCAAGAAAAAACAATGTTTTTTCAAGACAGTTTTCACTGTTAAATCTTGCTTGAATTCTTTTGGCTTATGATGGTATAAATGTCTACAGTAATAGTTTCCACCAGTTAAACTTGATTAATGGGTCCAATTTATTTTATGTGGAAAGTGCTCTATAATGACATATCTACCCAGAAGGTTTTGTCATCCAAGATGCTACATCTCGCAGTTATTTTTATCACTAAACTAAAATAAAGGAATCAATTAGCCAATATCACTTTTTCTTTTCACTGCCTTTTAGGTTAAGATGCTTGTTTAGAATTTGATTTAGATGTTAACTTTTATTTTCACTTCCAGTTTGCTATTAGATGAATGAAGAAAATATCTAATTTTTAGGTAATTTCTTAGCTAACTTTTTAAGTACTGTAATGAATTAGTTTTGGAATGAATTTTAATAATGACATGCTCATTAGCATAAATATATTTAGTATGTGTAAATTTTTCCTAATTTTGAAATGAAAAGCCTCCTCTCTATAGCCTTAGTTTCTTGTATGGCAAGACAAAGGCGTAGACTGCAGAATTGTGATTATAAAAGAATGTTGAACATTTTCTGTGACAATCACAAATGCTAGATATGTTTTTCCAACCACTTTTTAATTAAAAAAAGAAAGGAGCACAAATCATAAGTGGACAAGAAAAAAAATCCAAACAAGTAGAAACACCCCCAGAATCTTCTTTTTTTTTCTCTTAATATACTTCAAGCTGTCATTGAATAGAAGTAACTTAATGGACTGCAACACATGGAAGAGTAAAGTTAGTCAAGTACAGAGGTGTTAATACTTGTAGTCTTGCTGTCATGGAAAATAAAATACTGGTGTCTCCATTGTTCTTGCTGTTTGTTTTGTTTTTAAAGTAAAATCCTGAGTGCAGCTGTTGCTCTGGATATTTTACTGAAGGTGATCAAACCAATAATTTACAGTGCCATTCATAACCAGTTTTAGGCACCTATCCCAGAGACCATAAGCTCTGCCACCCTGATTAACTTGCATCCTTGCTCATCTCCCAGCATTGCCCTGTGAAGGGAGCAGCCTGGAGCCTGAGCACACAGCTGAGGCACTGCACCTCTGGCACCAGAAAATCATGGACCAAAGCTGGCTCCTTGTGCTCTTTTGTTTCTTGTATTTTCAGTCATGCTTATGAGTCAGCTGTCTCCCTCTTTTAGACCACAATTGTATTTGCCTTGTATACCTTGCAATGAAAGGCTGCCTCTGACTTTCCTCCTCCATAAATAAATTTGTTTGGTCAGACAAAAAGCAGCAGCTTCCTTGTACTGTCTGGCGGAGGAGCAGCTCGTGGTGTGTTGTGGTACAAGAATTTCTAGTACAGGCTGGTTTTGTCACTCACATCAGAGTAAGGAAATTCCTGCATCTGTAAAAGTTAAAAAGCTTGGGTGTTTGTTTAAACAATCCACCCTCCCAATAGCTACATGCCACCTACCCCCAGTGCTGTGGAACTTGATTCCACTGACAAGAGCCAAAGAGCTGTGGTCCCCAAGTTGGGTTTTTTTTTTTTTTTCCTTTGCTCAATGACCAGACGTGGTAGAACAAGAACGGTCAGGCTCTGGCAGAATGTTCCTTCCCTTGATCATGTTTGTGGCTGATTTTGAGGTGATTATTGTTATCTTGGTTCATTTAGGGTTCATCTTCCAATCACTGTTACACACAGCTGCAGTAGTACAGTATTAAGATAGCTAAACTATGTTTGTAGCTACAATCCTTCACTGGTTACTTAAATTGACAATTTAGAAATGAAAGACTACTGAGAGGAGGAGGGAATTACCCTATGAAGCAATTTTAAACCCATCCATTTTCTGGTTTCTGCCTTATTTGGCACACTTCCTTATCCTCACCACAAAAGAAGTAGTCTTGTCATGTGGACTGACTAATGCCCTGCAAAACATCAGCGCCCCAACATCACAGTCACCCCCAGAATCTGCTTCCGGCATGGGCGTTCACGCTTGCCCTGCAGCACCAAGGGCTTTCCTTCTCAGGTTAAGTAGGAGAAGGATTGGTACCATAAAAGGAAGTCTTTTGAGGAGGAGGTCATACTAACATGAAATTGGCGTTCCAAAAAGAGGACATGGGAAAAAAAATCACGTGTTTTGAAAAAGTAGATGCTGTTCAGTAGTACGGAGTAGAATGGCCATTCTTTGCGTGCTCCTCATGTGATGTAATGAGAGAAAAGTTCTTCACTTGCTGCTCAAGTTTCCTTTCAACTTGTATTATATGAGCATGCCCTACCTTTTACCTACTAGTGCTCATTTGAATGCTTATCCAAATTGAGTTGTGTTAGCTTGATGTGGTTTAAAATATCTCATGCATGACTCTCTTAATTGCACAAGAGTATTAAAAACAAGCAATAACTAATTATGCATGTGGTACCACAAGTATGTGAAGACCGACTCATAAGTAAAGTGGATTTAGCTGTCGTGGTTGAAATGATTGCCAGTTGTGGATATCTGCCTTCTCTTATGTGTGCACTATATCCATGACAAGGATAGATGTTCGAGGTTGAAATTACTCCTTGTCTGTGACACATTTAATATGAGCATAAATTAAAGTCAGCGATGCTTTCCCTTAACACACTGCCCAAAGATGCAGTAGCTGACTCTGAGTATCTGTTGGCTGTTCCTGCTGTTACAGATGGCAGAAGTCAAGGGCAGTCATCAGCTGAGGCAGCCATTTCCACTTGACATGAGTCAACCCTGAGCTTCACTACAAAATTTCTGCTTTTTGTTTTCATAGCTTTTTTTGATGAGAATCTGTTTATGCTGACTGTAGCTGCAGGGTAGAAGGTATTTTATTTTCCTGAAGGTGTGTGGTCATGTTTTTTCTATGATCTATTGTAAAGATAATCTGAAGAAACTAATTATTTTTAAATTTCCTATTAGCCCTGCAGAGGAGCTACATTTTGGATCCAAAGAAACTGGAGAGAAAAAATGTTTGATAGTTCTCACAAACGTCACTAAAAACGTAGTGGCTTTTAAAGTAAGTGTGGTCTGGTTTACTAACTGTGTAACTTTTTCTTGTTTTCTGTAAGGAGGAAGAATACTATTAAATCCATTTTGCAGACAAAATTTTTATTGTGTAGTGACGTTTGAGGCAGATCAAAGATCTTCTGGCTGAATTTATGCCTACAATGTACCACCTCAAAGGGGGTTATTAGTATTACAAATCTTTGGAGCACTGACTAAAAAGGAGCTAAAGTGATGGATGGTTTTTTTTAGTGAGAGTAATACTTCTTAAAAAAGAAAGGCTTTAGCATTGAAAAGTTGTCTTTATAGAATGTTTCTTTTAAAATACTGGCTGGAAACAAGTTAGTAATACTAACTAAAAAATGATGCAGATCCATCTGCAAATGTCACCATCAATGGAATTAGTAGTTATATTTGCTTCAGAAAGATGGAGTTTACTTGCATCTTTGTGGACTTTTTCCCATGTTTTGCATTCTCTGCACATTAAAATAACTTAAAACTTTTCATATTTTCATACTAATTATAACATGTTCTTGGCTGGTTTTAAATATGTATGCAAAAGAAAAATAACAAATGCAAGAGAACAAAGGATAAACAAAAT